>NW_026652278.1:14312649-14400722 GCF_009828535.3 Hylobates moloch | reverse complement strand
GGGCATGGTGGCGCATGCCTGTAATCCCAGCTACTCCGGAGACTGAGGCAGGAGAATTGCTTGAACCTGGGAAGCAGAGGTTGCAGTGAGCCAAGGTTGCACCACTGCGGTCCAGCCTGGATGGCAGAGCAAGACTCCATCTCAAAAAAATAAAAATAAAATAAAATAATAAAAATCTTAGTTTCTGGCAGGGCAAGGTGGCTCACGCCTATAATCCCAGCACTTTAGGAGGCCAAGGCAGGTGGATCACATGAGGTCAGGAATTCGAGACCAGCCTGCCCAACATGGCAAAACCTCGTCTCTACTAAAAATAGAAAAAAATTAGCTAGGCATGGTGGCAGGCACCTGTAGTCCCAGCTACTCGGGAGGCTGAGGCAGGAGAATCTCTTGAACCCGGGAGGTGGAGGTTGCAGTGAGCCGAGATCGCACCACTGCACTCCAGCCTGGGCGACAAGAGCAAAACTCAATCTAAAAAAAAAAAAAAAAATTAGTTCCCAAAATCTCAATTTCAAGATTCACTTTTTAGCCACCACCTCCTGTTGTTAACTCTATTGTGCTCCAACTCTAATGACCCTTCTGCTTTACCAGTACCTACAATCCCTTTATCAATTCTGCTTCCTTTTCACTGTCCCTCATTTCCCATGGCCTCTATTTCCCCCTTTTCCAACTCAGATTCTATAGTTTTGTTCTTTTCTTCCTCACTTCTCCCTTTATTCTACTCAGCAAACCCCAACCCTGGTCAAATCCAACCCTCCGCCTACCCCTTGCCTGCAGCCTAATGTGGCCGCAGAAGAATGTATAAGCATATTATGCAGACAGGTCTCACCTTAAATTCAAGACCACGGGCCTCAACAAGCACGTTGTTGCTGCCCAGTCATCCTATTAAACTTCTCTCGGCCCTATCCCATTCTCCCAGATGACTGTTTCATACTTTTTCCTCTCTCTCCAATCCTCTCATGCTCCTTGCTCTACTTTACACTCAGCCATGTCCTGCTTTCCCATAGCACTGAAAACAGTGGGGCAGCCAGAAGAGAACTTTGGCACCGTGCCGTCTCTCCCCCAACTCACACCTGCAGCTGTGCTCAGACGCTCTGCCTTCCCTCCTCCCATTCTGCAGTCTGGGGCTCCTGTCTCAAGCCAACCCCTATACACCAATGCATTTGATTCCATCTCTCACATGCAGGGGTGACCCCTTCATGTCCTTGAAATACTTCCTTCACTTGGCCGCCACTCTCACCCTTTCCTGATGTTCTCCTTATTTTGCTAACTACTCTTTGCTGGTGTCTCCTCATCTCTGTGACCTCTGAGGTTGAAATATCCCAGGGCTCAGCCCCTGGACCTCATCCTTTCTCTAACTATGCTCATCAGTTGGTTCTAGCTTATAGCTTTAGAAATCATCTCTAGGTTTGGGCGCGGTGGTTCACGCCTGTAATCCCAGCACTTTGGGAGACTGAGGTGGGCTGATCACCTGAGGTCGGGAGTTCGAGACCAGTCTGGGCAACATGGCGAAACCCTGTCTCTACTAAAAATACAAAAATTAGCTGGGCGTGGTGGCACATTCCTGTAATCCCAGCTGCTCCAGAGGCTGAGAAAGGAAAATCGCTTGAACCCAGGAGGTGGAGTTTGCAGTAAGCCCAAGTCGCGCCACTGCACTCCAGCCTGGCAACAGAGCAAGACTCTGTCTCAGAAAAAAAGAAAAGAAAGAATCTCTAGGGCTGGGCACAGTGGCTTATGCACATAATCCTAGCACTTTGGGAGGCCGAGGTGGGCAGATCACCTGAAGTCAGGAGTTCGAGACCAGCCTGGCCAACATGGCAAAACCTCGTCTCTACTAAAAATACAAAAATTAGCCGAGCATGGTGGTGTATGCCTGTAATCCTAGCCACTTGGGAGGAGGCAGGAGAATCACTTGAACCCAGGAGGCAGAGGTTGCAGTGAGCCAAGATTATGCCACTGCCCTCCAGCCTGGGCAACAGAGCAAGACTTCATCTCAATAAAGAAATCATCTCAGCCGGGCGCGGTGGCTCACACCTGTAATCCCAGCACTTTGGGAGGCAGAGGCGAGCAGATCACGAGGTCAGGAGTTTGAGACCAGCCTGACCAACATGGAAACCCTGTCTCTACTAAAAATACAAAAATTAGCTGAGCATGGTGGCGTGCGCCTGTAATCCCAGCTACTCAGGAGGCTGAGGCAGGAGAATCACTTGAACCTAGGAGGCAGAAGTTGCAGTGAGTCGAGATTGAGCCACTACACTCCAGCCTGGGCAACAGAGCAAGACTACGTCTCAAAAAAAAAAAGAAAGAAAGAAAGAAAGAAATCATCTCTAGGCTTATAAGCTACAAAATTGTATCACCAGCCCTAGACCTCTCTCCTGAAAGCCAGATCTCTCACATTCAGAAGCCTGTTTGGCAAATCTATTAAATGTTCGATGTACTACACACATTCAACCTGCCAAACACCTGGTCTCCTCTACCTCCAATCTTCTCCTGTCATCTTTCCCATGTTAATAATGGCAACCTGGTTCTTCCAGTTGCTGAGATCAAGAAATGTTGGAAATATCCTTGAATCCTCTTTTCTTATTACCTCCCCACATTCAATCAACCCATCAACGAATCCTATATCTACCATCTGCATGGCTATCACCTGGTCCAAGTCACCACCATTTCTCAACTGGAGTATTGAATAACCTGCTAACTTGTCTGTGAGTTTCCACCTTTGGAAACCTTCACTTTACTCTCCTAATAGCGAGCAGAGGAATCCTTTTAAAACAAAAGTGAGATTATCAGTCCCTGATCAAGACCCTCTTGTGGTTCACCAACTCAGTGAAAGCTAACATCCTTACAATGGCCTGCAAAGCCCTACACAGTTCTTCTCCACCACCCCCAGTGTCACCTTTTCAGCCATGATAACCTTCCTCATCTCATTAAAGTCATAATAGGCCGGGCGCGGTGGCTCACGCCTGTAATCCCAGCACTTTGGGAGGCCGAGGCGGGCGGATCACGAGGTCAGGAGATCGAGACCATCTTGGCTAACACAGTGAAACCCCGTCTCTACTAAAAATACAAAAAATTAGCCGGGCGAGGTGGTGGGCGCCTGTAGTCCCAGCTACTCGGGAGGCTGAGGCAGGAGAATGGTGTGAACCCCGGGGGGCGGAGCCTGCAGTGAGCCGAGATCGCGCCACTGCACTCCAGCCTGGGCGACAGCGAGATTCTGGCTCAAAAAATAAAAATAAAAAATAAAAAATAAAGTCATAATAACATCCCTTCCACCCATACTTCCTAGCACCTTCTCTTCTTCTCTTCTTGATTTTCCTTCTCTTCCTTTTTTTTGGAGATAGTCTCACTCTGTTTCTCAGGCTAGAGTGCAATGGCACTACAACCTCCACTTCCTGGGTTCAAGCGATTCTTGTGCTTCAGCCTCCCACGTAGCTGGGGTTACAGGTGCCCACCAACACGCCCAGCTAATTTTTGTTTTGTTTTTTTTTTTTGGAGACGGAGTCTTGCTCTGTCACCCAGGCTGGAGTGCAGTAGCATGATCTCGGCTCACTGCAAGCTCCGCCTCCCGGGTTCACGCCATTCTCCTGCCTCAGCCTCTCCGAGTAGCTGGGACTACAGGTGCCCGCCACCATGCCCAGCTAATTTTTTGTATTTTTTTAGTAGAGGCAGGGTTTCACCACGGTCTCGATCTCCTGACCTCGTGATCCACCCACCTCGGCCTCCCAAAGTGCTGGGATTACAAGTGTGAGCCACCGCGCCTGGCCTAACTTTTGTATTTTTAGTAGAGTCAGGGTTTCACCATGTTGGCCAGGTTGGTCTCGAACTCCTGACCTCAGGCGATCCACCCATCTCTGCCTCCCAAAGTGCTGGGATTACAGGTGTGAGTCACTGCTCCCAGCCTTTCCTTCTCTTCTTGATCAGGTTTATCACCATCTGATCCCCATATATTTTATGAATTTATTTCTTTATTGTCCACCCCTTTCGAATAAAATGAGCTTGATGAGAGCAAGGATTTTTTTGTTTGTTTGTTTGTTTGTTTGTGACGGAGTCTCGCTGTGTCGCCCAGGCTGGAGTGCAGTGGCGCAATCTCGGCTCACCGCAAGTTCCACCTCCCGGGTTCACGCCATTCTCCTGCCTCAGCCTCTCTGAGTAGCTGGGACTACAGGCGCCCGCCACCACGCCCGGCTTATTTTTTGTATTTTTAGTAGAGACGGGGTTTCACCATGGTCTCGATCTCCTGACCTCGTGATCCGCCCGCCTCGGCCTCCCAAAGTGCTAGGGTTACAAGTGTGAGCCACCGCGCCCAGCTTGAGGGCAAGGATTTTGTGTGTGTTTCATTTACTGCTGTATGTCTAGCACCTATAACAGTGCCTGGCACATAGTAAGCACTCGGTAAATTTCTGTTGAATAAATAAACTGATTGAAGGAGGCTTCCTGTATTATGATTGCCTGTCTCCATGCTGGTCTCCTGTATGCCACTGGGAGTCCTTTGAAGGTCATCACTAGGACAGTTCATTTTTGCATGTAGATCATGCCTGGCACACAGTCAACACCAGAAAGTGGTTGTTCGTTTTATGTTTCAGAGCACCTTGATTGTTCCGACGGTGTGATAACAAGGTCTGAAACCTTACAGCCGTGCATTCTTAATCATGAAAGTGTCCGACCAGGGTTGGAAATTTTCAACGGTGGTCCATGAAATACAGATGTGAGGTGCACTATGCCTGAGCCAGACGGTTCTCATTGGACCTTTTGGGTTCTGCAAATTCAAAGCAGGAAAATTGGAATGCAGCTTCAGTTAAGCGTATATTTAGTAAAAACATGTCCTGGCAGTATTGGCTACTTATTGGGAGAAATGCATCTTACACTTGGCTGTCTTCAGCCTTTAAGGTTCTGCCAGACTCCAGGAGAAGTCTGAAGGGAAGGAGAGGAGCATGTTTGTGGGATCAGTGCATATACTCACACATGCCATTACTGACACGCCATGAAGTGCAGCTCCTGCTTGGGGATTTAGGAGGTTATGTCCAAAGCCACACAGACCAACCAGGGCCAACAAAGCAGAGTGAGTAATACACTGTGCATAGTGGCTTTGGGTGTGGTTTGAAAACAAGCATCACTGTTAAATATGTTAAATACGATTAGAAGGAAACCTAAAACCACAGGGTGTGGACTTCTGTGTTGGGGGTGTATATATTAGATCATCTTCACATGGACCTTTTCATTGTGTTAGCTTCTCACGGAGCAGCTTAAATGGCACCTCCTCAGAGAGCCTCCTCATGGTCATTTGCTCTAAGTCTGTTTTAGCCGAGCACCGTGGCATAAGCCTGTAATCCCAACAATTTGGGAGGCTGAGACAGGAGGATCACTTGAGCCCAAGAGCTCAAGACCAACCTGGGGAAAATAGGGAGACCTTCTCTCTACAAAAAATAAAAAAGCTGGGCGCGGTGGCTCACGCTTGTAATCCCAGCACTTTGGGAGGCTGAGGCGGGCAGATCACGAGGTCAGGAGATCGAGACCACGGTGAAACCCCGTCTCTACTAAAAATACAAAAAAACTAGCCGGGCGTGGTGGCGGGCGCCTGTAGTCCCAGCTACTCGGAGAGGCTGAGGCAGGAGAATGGCGGGAACCCGGGAGGCGGAGCTTGCAATGAGCCGAGATTGCGCCACTGCACTCCAGCCTGGGTGACAGAGCGAGACTCCGTCTCAAAAAAAAATAAACATAAAAATAAAAATAAAAATAAAAAATTAGCTAGTTGTGGTGGTGCACCTGTGGTCCCAGCTACTCAGGAGGCTGAAGTAGGAGGATCACTTGAGCCTGGGAGGTTGAGGCTGCAGTGAGCCACGATCACACCACTGTACTCCAGCCTGGGTGATAGAATGAGACCCTGTCTCCAAAAAACAAAACAAATCAAAAAAAAAAAAAAAGACTATCTTTTTTTTTTTTTTTTTTGGACGGAGTCTTGCTCTGTTGCCTAGGCTGGAGTGCAGTGGCACCATCTTGGCTCGCTGCAACCTCCACCTCCTGGGTTCAAGCAATTCTCCTGCCTCAGCCTCCTGAGTAGCTGGGATTACAGGTGCCCACCACCATGCCTGTCTAATTGGTTTTTGTTTGTTTGTTTGAGACGGAGTCTCGCTCTGTCGCCCAGGCTGGAGTGCAGTGGTGAGATCTTGGCTCACTGCAACCTCTGCCTCCCGGGTTTAAGCAATTCTCCTGCCTCAACCTCCCAAGTAAATGGGACTACAAGTTTGTGCCACCACACCTGGCTAATTTTTTGTAGTTTTAGTAGAGACGGGGTTTCACCATGTTAGCCAGGATGATTTCCATCTCCTGACCTTGGGATCCACCCACCTTGGCCTCCCAAAGTGCTGGGATTACAGGCGTGAGCCACTACGCCCAGCCAAGACTACCTGTTTTAATTCTCTCCCAAGGGATTGTCAGTATATTTCAGAGCACCTTGATGGTTCTAACTGCATGATAACAAGGTCTCATCATTAACTGATCATTGTCTTTGTTTCCTTGGTTGCTGTCTCCCTCACTAGACGGTAAGATTTTTTTTTTTTTTTTTTTTTGAGACGGAGTCTCGCTCTGTCGCCCAGGCTGGAGTGCAGTGGCGCGATCTCGGCTCACTGCAAGCTCCACCTCCCAGGTTCACGCCATTCTCCTGCCTCAGCCTCTCCAAGTAGCTGGGACTACAGGCGCCCGCCACCACGCCCGGCTAATTTTTTGTATTTTTAGTAGAGAAGGGGTTTCACCGTGTTAGCCAGGATGGTCTCGATCTCCCGACCTCGTGATCCGCCCACCTCGGCCTCCCAAAGTGCTGGGATTACAGGCGTGAGCCACCGCGCCCGGCCAAGACGGTAAGATTTAAGGGACAAAGTGTGTCTTGTTCACCATTGTATCTCCAGCTCCCAGAACCATGCCCAGTGCAGAGCAAGTACTCCATAAATGGAGAATGTGGTAGGCAAAATTCTAAGACGTCCCCAGGAGTCCCATCCCCTGGTATACATGCCCTGTCCCTGGGGCTATAAATGTGATGGGATGTCACTCCTGTGATTAGGCTATGTTATCTGTCACAGTTGACTTTAAGATAAGGAGAAGCTGGGCTGGGCACAGTGGCTCACGCTTGTAATCTCAGCACTTTGGGAGGCCAAGGTGGGTGGATCACTTGAGATCAGAAGTTTGAGACCAGCCTGGCCAACATGACAAAACCCTGTCTTGACCAAAAATACAAAAATTATCCAGGTGTGGTGACTCATGTCTGTAATCCCAGCTACTTGGGAGGCTGTGGGTTGCTGAGGCAGGAGAATCACTTGAACCTGGGAAGCAGAGGTTGCAGTGAGCCAAGATCACACCACTGCACTCCAGCCCAGGTGACAGAGTGAGACTCTGTCTCAAAAAGTCAAAAAAAAGAAAAGAAAAGAAAAAAAAAGAGAGAGAAACGAGGTGTGGTGGCTCATGCCTCTAATCCCAACACTTTGGGAGGCAGAGGCAGGAGGATCCTTTGAGCCCAGGAGTTCAAGGCTAGAGTGACCTGTGATCCTGCCACCGCATTCCAGCTCTGGGAACAGAGCAAGATCATGCCCCCCGCCAAAAAAAAGAAGGAAAAGAAAAGAAAAAAAAGAAAGAGGAGAAAAGAGGAGGTTGTTCTTTGGTCTTGGCAGCAGAAGATAACGAAGGGAATGATATGGTATTATTCGGAAAGTGTTGCAATAAGATGCACACATTGAGCCTCTGCTGTGGCTCTAGGCCTACTACTTCAAAAGTTGACCTGTGGCAAATGTGGCTACTCGGCCAAGCACAAGAGAAAGTATAATTGGAGCTCCAGGGATAAAAGACAAAAAAAAACACTAGGACCAGTTCAATTATGCACCTAAAAATTGTATACAGGTTGCCGGGCGCTGTGGCTCATGCCTGTAATCCCAGCACTTTGGGAGGCCAAGGTGGGCAAATTGCTTGAGTCCAGGAGTTTGAGACCAGCCTAGGCAACTTGATGAAACTTCATCTCTACAAAAATACAAAAAAATTAGCCAGGTGTTGTAGTGTGTGCGTGTAGTCCCAGCTACTTGGGAAGATGAGGTAGGAGGATCACCCGAACCAGGGAGATTGAGGCTGCAGTGAACCAAGCCATGAACGTGCCACTGCACTCTAGCCTGGGTGACAGAGTGAAACCCTGTCCTCAAAAATAAAATAAAATTTAAAAAAAGAATTTCAACAATTAGCCATGCAATGAGTGTTCTGATTTTCTTTTTTTTTTTTAAGATTGAGGGGGAGAGTATTTGGGTGGGGCTTACTCAATCATGTAACATCCATCCATGTGGAGAGGTCAGAAGCAAAGGAAGGGATTCAAAGCATGAGCAGGCACACAGAAGGAACCCCAAGGCAAGAAACTGCAGGCACCTCCAAGGGCTGAGGTAAGCCCTCCGGCCAACAGCCAGCCAGAGAACAGGGGCCTCAGTCCTACCCCTGCAAGGAAATTATTCTGTCAACAATCTCAATGAGCCTGGAAGCAAACGCATCCCCAGAGCCTCCAGAGAGGAATGCAGCCTGGTCAGCGCCTGGATTCACAGCCTGGCAAGACACTAAGCAGAGCGTCCAGTCACACTCTTCCTGGACAACTGACCTACAGAACAGTGAGCCAATGAAAGGGTTTTTTATTTTATTATTATTATTTTTTTTTGCGATGGAATCTTGTTATTGTTGCCCAGGCTGGAGTGCAATGGTGCAATCTCGGCTCACTGCAACCTCTGCCTCCCAGATTCAAGTGATCCTCTGCCTCAGCCTCCTGAGTAGCTGGGACTACAGGCGCCTGCCACCACGCCTGGCTATTTTTTTTTTTGTATTTTTAGTAGAGATGGGGTTTCACCATGTTGACCAGGCTGGTCTTGAACTGCTGACTTCAGGTGATCCACCCCTCTCAGCCTCCCAAAGTGCTGGGATTACAGGCATGAGCCACCGTGCCCGGCTAAAAGGTGTTCTTTAAGCTTCTAAGTTTGATTTGTTACACAGCAATAGAAAACTGATACAAACCCAGAGACCTTAACAATTCTCTTGGCATTAACTCCTTTTCTTTTTTGAGACAGAGTCTTGCTCTGTCATCCAGGCTGGAGTGCAGTGGCACAATCTTGCCTCACTGCAACCTCCACCTCCAAAGTTCAAGCAACTCTCAAGCCTCAGCCACCCGAGTAGCTGGGGTTACAGGCGCGCCCCACCACGCCTGGCTAATTTTTTTATTTTTGTATAATACAGGTGGGGTTTCACCATGTTGGCCAGGCTGGTCTCAAACTCCTGCCTCAAGTGATCCATCCGCCTCAGCCTCTCAAAGTGCTGGGATTCCAGGTGTGAGCCACTGCACCCGGCCAGCATTAAGTCTTGCAGAAGCAAGAATGAAACACTAACAGTTTAAAATTTTTAAAGTTACTTTGCCTTATGTGAAATGAAAACAGAAATACAGCTCAATGGAGGATAAGGAGATTGTTTAAGGTTTAACTGTACAATTCAGACTGCTCAAGCAAAAACCTCCTACAGGGAAACTGGGACTATAAACATGTTATTGTACTCCACATTGGTGTTTTTAGGACTAGAAGGTACATTTCTTCTTTTTCTTTTTTTCGAGACAGAGTCTCGCACTGTCACCCAGGCTGGAGTGCAGTGGCGTGATCTCGGCTCACTGCAACCTCCGCCTCCCAGGTTCAAGTGATTCTCCTGCCTCAGCCTCCCAAGTAGCTGGGACTACAGGCACGTGCCATCATGCCCAGCTAATTTTTTTTGTATTTTTAGTAGAGACGGGGTTTCACAATGTTGGCCAGGATGGTCTCGATCTCTTGACCTTATGATCCGCCTACCTCGGCCTCCCAAAGTGCTGGGATTACAGGTGTGAGCCACCTGTGCCCCGCCTTAGAAGTTACATTTCTTTTGCTTTTCTTTTCTATTTTTTTTTTTTAGACAGGGTCTTACTGGGTTTTCTTGGCTGGAATGCAGTGGCCTTGGCCTGATCATAGCTCACCACAGCCTGGAACTCCTGGGTTCAAGTGATCTTGCCGCCTCAACCTCCCAGATAGCTAGGACCACAGGCACACGCCACCACATCCCCCTTGCATTTTATTTTCTACAGACATAGGATTATAAATACATTTCACTTCATCCCATAAACACGTCATACTTGGAGTCAGATGTGGCTTTTAACCCCAGATTTGCCATTTACTAGCTCTGTGACATTGGGCATGTAATCTCTCTGTAAGCCTCTGTTTTCCCATCTGCAAAACAGCCACAATAAGGGTGTGATGGGGTTTAAATGAGATAATACAGGTAGTGCTTTTTTTCTTTACTCTCTCTTTTTTTTTTTTTTTTTTTCCGAGACGGGGTTCTTGTTGCCCAGGCTGGAGTACAGTGGCATGATCTTGGCTCACTGCAGCCTCCTCGACTTCCTGGGCTCAAGCAATCCTCCCACCTCAGCCTCCTGAGTAGCTGGGACCACAGAAATGCGCCACTACGCCTTGTTAATTTTGTTATTTTTTTGTTGAGAGGGGGTTTCCCCATGTTTCCCAGGCAAGTCTTGAACTTCTAAGCTCAAGCAATCCACCCACCTTGGCCTCCCAAAGTGTGTAGAAAGTGTGAGGTCCGGCCAGGTGCGGCGGCTCACACTTGTAATCCCAGTACTTTGGGAGGCCGAGGTGGGCAGATCACGAGGTCAGGAGATCGAGACCACGGTGAAACCCCATCTCTACTAAAAATACAAAAAATTAGCCGGGCGTGGTGGCGGGCGCCTGTAGTCCCTACTCAGAGAGGCTGAGGCATGAGAATGGCGTGAACCCGGGAGGTGGAGCTTGCAGTGAGCCGAGATTGCGCCACTGCACTCCAGCCTGGGCGACAAAAAAAAAAAAAAAAGAAAGTGTGAGGTCCTTTTAGGACAGTCCCCGATGCACTGCTCTATAGAAATCGTCCTCACATATATGCATGTAAGACGGACAAAACAACCAACACATGAAACACAGCCTCTTTCTTCTGCCCCTCAACTGCAAGTATTCTGATATTGACTAGCGGCATTGCCCCCCTTCCTTTATTCAACCTATACTTTATCAGGTAGATGTGATAATCAATTGGGAGGACACCTGGAGAAGTGGGGTGAGAGATTCATGTAGGAAATGGATGAGGTGAGAGAAAGAGGGATAAGAGATATATTTTGGCCAGGTGTGGTGACTCATGCCTGTAATCCCAGTGCTTTGGGAGGCTGAGGCAGGCAGATCACTTTAGCTCAAGAGTTCAAGACCAGCCTGGGCAATGTGGCTGAACTCCATCTCTACTAAAAATACAAAATTAGCTAGGCATGGTGGCGCACACCTGTAGTCCCAGCTACTCAGGAGGCTGAGGGAGGAGAATTGTTTGAGCCCAGGAGGTGGAGGTTGCAGTGAGCTGAGATGGCACCATGGCACTCCAGGCTGGGCGACAGAGCCAGACCCTGTCTTAAAAAAAGAAAGAAAATAGAAAGAAAGAAGAAAAAGAATAACTTTACAGCAGAGAAATCTGGCAAACATAACCTCAGGCAGGTGATCAAGGTCAACACCTTGATGAACCCTTGATATGACTTAATGAGAATGGCACTTTACCTCTGTGATCTTTCTTACAAAAAATATGCAGTCCAATCATGAGAGAAACATCAGAAAAATCCTTATGGAAGGATAGACTACAAAATACCTGACCAATCCTCAAAACTGCCAAAGTCAGGCTGAGCCTGATGGTTCACGCCTGTAATCCCAGCACTTTGGGAGGCCGAGGTAGGTGGATCACTTGAGGTCAGGAGTTTGAGACCATCCTGGCCAACATGGAGAAACCCTGTCTCTACTAAAATACAAAAATTAGCCGGGCATGGTGGCACATGCCTATAATCCCAGCTACTTGGGAGGCTGAGGCAGGAGAATTGCTGGAACCTGGGAGGCAGAGGTTGCAGTGAGCCAAGATCGAGCCACTGCTCTTAAGCCTGGGTGACAGAGAGAGACTCCATCTCAACATAAATAAATAAAAACAAATAAATAAGAATAAAAATACAAAAAGTTAGCCGGGTATGGTGGCATGTGCCTGTGGTCCCAGCTACTGGGGAGGCTGAGGTAAGAAAATGGTTTGAGCCTGAGAGGCAGAGATTGCAGTAAGCCGAGATCGCACAACTGCACTCTAGACTGGGCGACAGGGCCAGACTTTGCCTCAAAGTAATAATAACAACAAAAATAATAGGCCAGGGCCGGGCACAGTGGCTCACGCCTGTAATCCCAGCACTTTGGGAGGCCGAGGCAGTGGATCACAAGGTCAGGAGTCCAAGACCAGCCTGGCCAAGATGGTGAAAACCCGTCTCTACTAAAAATACAAAAATTATCTGGGTGTGGTGGTGGGTGCCTGTAATCCCAGCTACTCGGGAGGCTGAGGCAGAGAATTGCTTGAACCCAGGAGGCAGAGGATGCAGTGAGCTGAGATCGCACCATTGCACTCCAGCCTGGGTGACAGAGCAAGATTCCATCTCAAAAAATAATAATAATAAATAGTAATAATGTATCAATATTGGTTGATTAGTTGTGACAAATGTACCCTACAGATGTATTAATAAGATGTTAATGATAGAGAAAACCAGGTGCAGTATATGATAACTCTCAATACTATCTTTGCAACTTTTCTGAAAATCTAAAGCTATTTGAAATGTTTATTTTATTTTTATTTATTTATTATTTATATATATATATATATATATTTTTGGAGATAGAGTCTCGCTCTGTCGCCCAGGCTGGAGTGCAGTGGCACAGTCTTGGTTTACTGCAACCTCCGCTTCCCAGGTTCAAGCGATCCCAAGTAGCTGGGATTATAGGTGTATGCCGCCACGCCCGGCTAATTTTTTGTATTTTAGTAAAGATGGGGTTTCACTGCGTTGCCCAGGCTGGTCTTGAACTCCTGAGCTCAGGCAATCCACCCGCCTCAGCCTCCCAAAGTGCTGGGATTACAGGCGTGAGTCACCGTGCCTGGCCTAGGCCTATTATTATTATTACTTTTTTGAGACAGAGTTTCGCTCTTGTTGCCCAGGCTGGAGTGCAATGGTGTGATCTCAGGTCATTGCAACTTCTGCCTCCTGGGTTCAAGAGATTCTCCTGCCTCAGCTTCCCAAGTGGCTGGGATTACAGGCGCCTGCCACCACACCTAGCTAATTTTTATATTTTTAGTAGAGATGGGGTTTTACCATGTTGGCCAGGCTGGTCTCAAACTCCTGACCTCAGGTGACCTGCCTGCCTTGGCCTCCCAAAGTGCTGGAATTACAGGCATGAGCCACCACCCCCGGCCTAAAAGGTTTATTTTTAAAAATCTGAGGGGAAAGGGATTTTAAGACATTTCACTGTAGGTAATAAATTCTGTCCTCTTTAATGTTTTCTGGAAAATGGAAATAAAGATCAGAATTATTTTAATTACATTTTTCTTGCTGAACTATGTCTTATTCTTTTTCTTAGAGACTGGTTTTTTTAGAGACTGGGTTTTGCTCTGTCACACAGGCTGGAGTGCAGTGGCTCAATCATAGCCCATGGCAACCAGTGACTCTTGGGCTCAAGTGGTCCTCCCACCTCGGCGTCCTGAGTAGATAGGTTCAGGTGCGTATCTCCAAGCCCACCTAATTTTTAAATTTTTTTTTAGAGACAGGGTCTTGCTATGTTGCCCAGGCTGCTCTTGAACTCCTGGGCTCAATCCTTTTGCCTCAGCTTCCCAAAATGCTGGGACTACAGGCATGAGCCTCGGTGCCCAGTCCATGAACTATTTCTTTAATGCAACATAGTAGCCAGGTGTGATGGCTCACGCCTGTAATCTCAGAACTTTGGGAGGCTGAGGTGGGAGGATCTCTTAAGGCCAGGAGTTCAAAACCAGCCTGGGCAACATAGTGAGACTCCTCTCTACAAAAATAAAGTAAAAATAAAAATAAAAATTAGCTGGGCATCGTGGTTCATGCCTGTAGTCCCAGCTACTCTGGAGGCTGACGCAGGAGGATTGCTTGAGCCTAGGAGTTCAAGGCCATACTGGGCAACATAAGGAGACCCCATCTCCACAAAAAGTTTTAAAAAATTGCTGGGCATAGTGGCACAAACCTGTGGTTCCAGCTACTTGGGTGGCTGAGGTGGGAGAATTGCTTGAGCCTGGAAGGTCAAGGCTGCAGCAAGCTGTGATTGAACGACTGCACCCCAGCCTGGGTGACAGAGCAATACCCTATCTCAATAAATAAATGAATAAACAAATGGAAAGAAAGAAAGAAAAAAGAATAATGCAACACAGCTAGAAACCTGGGCTTCTTAGGGCCAGAGACCTACCCAGCATCCTGAAACTATGGAGAACACAAGAAGGATGACTTCATCTTGAGAATGTTCTGGAAGCCTCACATATGCTAGAAGTCAGGACAGAGTGTCAGAGCAGTTGACTGAATCCCCTTCCAGTTCCCAAGTGAGACTGAATCCCTTAAATTAAAAGAGCTTGGCCAGGCGTGGTGGCTCACACCTGTAATCCCAGCACTTTGGGAGGCCAAGGCAGGTAGATCACCTGAGGCCAAGAGTTTCAGACTAGTCTGGCCAACATGGTGAAACCCCATCTCTACTAAAAATACAAAAAATTAGCCGGGCTTGGTGGCACACACCTGTAGTCCACAGAGATTGTTGGACCTGGAGGGGAGTTGCATTAGAATCACACCAATCCAGCCTGGGTGACAGAGAAGTCCCTCTCAGTGGCTCACGCCTGTAATCCCAGCACTTTAGGAGGCCGAGGCGGGTGGATCACCTGAGATCAGAAGTTCGAGACCAGTCTGACCAATATGGTGAAACCCTGTCTCTACTAAAAATACAAAAATTAGCTGGGCGTGGTGGCCTGCGCCTGTAGTCCCAGCTACTCAGGAGGCTGAGACAAGAGAATTGCTTGAACCCAGAAGGCAGAGGTTGCAGTGAGCTGAGATTGCATCACTGCATTCCAGCCTGGGCGACAGAGCAAGACTCCGTCAAAAAATAAAAAATAAAAAACTGCCACCCTAATGGCTCCCTTGGCTGACACATGCCCAATCTATGATGGAATCCAATTACAGAAACAAAGATGAAAAAGAACCACATTTGACTCACAGGAACCTGGGATTGGAACACCTGGAAGATGCTGGGGTCCCTTGTGCACTTATCCATGTGGCCAGACAGTTTAGGCACTTTCCAAATCTGCTTCAGTGCCAGTAACTTACTCTTTTTCTGCAGAGAAAGGAGTGAGCAGGCTGTGCAAAAAAGAATTCACACGACAGGCCTGAGGGTGATAGCCATAGAAAGTCTGCTGGCCAGTTTGGCCCTTGGCTGTGCCTGGAAACTTGGACTTCGGCAGTGTTCCCAGCATTTCTAGAACTGATTGAACTGATCAGAGTGACGGACTATGCCTGAACTATTTGTACATACAATGTGGTTCATGAGAGTCTGGAAATTTGGTATGAGCTAGGCAGAGGGTACCTATGTGACTGGCCCCCAGTAAAACCTGAGTTACTTGGTGACTGAGTTCTAACAAGCTTCCCTCGTTGATAAATATCACAAGTATTGCCACAACTTGTTGCTGGAGGAATTAGGTGTGTCCTGTATGACTCCACCAGGAAATAACTCTTGGGAACTTGGCCCTGGTTTCCTCCAGACATCACTCCATGTGCCTTTTCCCTTTGCTGATTTTGCTTTGTATCCTCCGGCTGTAATAAATCATAGCCCTGAGCTGGGGATGGTGGCTCACATGTGTAACCCCAGCACTTTGGAGCTTGAGGTGGGCAGATCGCTTGAGGTCAGAAGTTTGAGATCAGGCTACACAATATGGTGAGATCACATCTCAAAAAAAAAAAAAAAAAAAAAAAAAAGAGCTAGGCATGGTGGTGCCTGCCTGTAGTCCCAGCTACTCAGGAGGATGAGGTGGGAGGATAGCTTGAGCCTGGATCAAAGCTGCAGTGAGCCGTGATTGCGCCACTGCACTCCAGCCTGGGTGACAGAGTGAGACCCCTTCTCAAAAAAATAAAAATGTATATCATAGCCATGAGTATAGCTATATGCTGAATCCTGAGAATCCTTCCAAAAAATCATTGAATTTGGGGGGTGGTCTTGGGGACCCTTTATATTCTTACCTATAAAATTAGGCTATTCTTATCTATAAAACTAGCATAAAGATTTTCCCTGATTCAAATCTTTATTGGGAGAGTCACGGAGGAAACTATGGTTAGCTCCATTTGATCACTGAGAAAACATGCACAGAAAAGATAGGCAACATGTGTGAGGTTTCGCAGCTAAGATGGGCAAGGGGGGTTGGAACTCAGATTGTCTGTTTCCACACCCCAGCTCCATCTGTCTGTGACAGCGCAGAGGTCAGTCTTACTTCTAAAGTTTGGGGATGCGTCACCTCTGCTCTCTCCACCCTCTATTCCTTTTCCCTTCACTCTGGTGTACCTGTCTGGTAGGTGAGACAGCACATGTGGAGAAATAGGAGGGAAGGAGGTGTCAATTCCAGATATCATCCCACTCACTGGAGCCTGGACACACCCCTCATTATCTTTTCCCTCCCTGCACCCACTATCATCTCCCTGTCCTTTGTTTAATTATCTGTTCATCATCATCTTCATCCTCATTTCATTTCTTTTTTTTCTGAGATAGAGTCTCACTCTGTCACCCAGGCTGGAGTGCAGTGGCGCAATCTTGACTTACTGCAACTGCTGCCTCTTGGGTTCAAGCCACTCTGCCTCAGCTTCTTGAGTAGCTGGGATTACAGGCGCCCGCCACCATGCCTAGCTAATTTTTTTTTTTTTTTGAGACGGAGTCTTGCTCTGTTGCCCAGGCTGAAGTGCAGTGGCGCAATCTTGGCTCACTGCAAGCTCTGCCTCCCGGGTTCAAGCCATTTTCCTGCCTCAGCCTCCCGAGTAGCTGGGACTACAGGCGCCCGCCACCACACCTGGCTAATTTTTTTTGTATTTTTAGTAGAGATGGGTTTTCACCATGTTGACCAGGCTGGTCTTGAACTTCTGACCTCAAGTGACCCACCCATCTCAGCCGCCAAAATGCTGGTATTACAGGCATGAGCCACCACACCCGGCCAGTCCTCATTTATATTCTAAATGCTTCCTGTTACAAATATTTGCACAATGTGCAAAGGAAATCAAGTTTTACTGATCCTGTGTTCTTGCTAATTTAATGGAAAATGACTCCCCAAGCCCAAATGCCACACAAAATTATATTATGTATTGTGGGGTAAATGTGTCTCTGTAAGACTCAACAAATGACCTTGGTGAAGGAAAAAGGATAGGAGATCTAGGGCATACGGTTTTAACATATTTTTCTCATCATTTCTGTTTATCATGTTTCATCAAATCTAGAAATGCTATCGATGATGTATCATTATATTATATACCCCAGGGGAAAAAACACTATGAATTATAATTGTAAAATGCATCCCAATTTCAGAGACTTTTGATTTAAACTACTGGAAGCAGCCAGCATGGTGGCTCACACCTGTAATCCCAGCACTTTGGGAGGGTGAGGCAGGTAGATAGCTTGAGCTCACGAGTTCAAGACCAGCCTGGGCAACACAGTGAAACCCTATCTCTACTAAAAATTAAAAAAAAAAAAAAAATTAGCCAAGCATGGTGGCATACGCCTGTAGTCCCAGCTACTTGGAAGGCTGAGGTGGGAGGATGGCTTAAGCTGAAGAGGCAGAAGTTGCAGTGAGCAGAGATCGTGCCAACTCCCAGACCATTCAGGGGAACCAGCTGCCCCAGGAGCAACAAGTTAAGGCTGGTCCCAAGGTCCATGACTCTACACACACACACACACACACACACACATCTTGTTGCCTTCTCTCTGTGGTATTGGTATTCCTGTGGGTATCTGGCACGTTTCCTCTTAAACCCTTCAACCACAAAGGGACGTAATCGTATGTTTTAATTCCAGACAAGGGAATGATTGGCTGGCCAAGGAAGACTAAGTGAACTCAAAGGGCCCACACCTTGACTGCAGAGAGAAGAGAGGGGTTACCTTCAGTAATTCAAAGTTTTGCCAGCTTCTCTTTTGCAAGAGAAAGGGAGGAAAACCCCACAGAAATACAATCTCTGGCAAGGCAATCCATATACATTGAATACAAATTACCAGCCAGGCACAGTGGCTTAAACTTACAATCCCAGCACTTTGGAAGCCGAGGTGGGTGGATTGCTTGAGCTCAGGAGTTTGAGACCTGCCTAGGCAATATAGTGAGACCCTGTCTCCACTAAAAATAGAAGAAAAAAGCCAGGCTATTTTGCATGCCTGTGGTCCCGGCTACTCCAGAGGCTGAGGTGGGAAGATGGCTTGAGCCCAGGGGGCGAAGGTTGCAGTGAGCTGAGATTGCGCCACTATACTCCAGCCTGGGTGAAAGAGCCAGACCCTGTCTCAAAAATAAGTAAATAAATAAATAAATTAAATAAAGAAGACATAAATAAATGAGCTCAGGAACTTGAGGCCAGCTTGGGCAACATGGTGAAACCCCATCTCTATAAAAAATACAAAAATTAGCAGAGCATGGTGGCGCGTGCCTGTAGTCCCAGCTACTCGGGAGGCTGAGGTGGGAGGATTGCTTGAGCCCAGGAGGCAGAGATTGCAGTGAGCAGAGATCATGCCACTGCACTCCAGCCTGGGCAGTAGAGTCAGACCCTTTCTCAAAAAGAAAACAAAATCAAACGACCCCCAAACCCTCCAAATTACCTAAGGGTAGCTATACTAGTTTGCTCAGGCTGCCATAATGAAGTAGCACGGAGTGAGTGGCTTGAACAACAAAAATGTACTTTCTCACATCTCTGGAGGCTAGAAATCCAAAATCAAGGCGTGTGGGCAGGTTAGTTCCTCTGTGGCCTCTCTATTTGGCTTGCAGATGGCTGCCTTCTGGCTACCTCTTCACATATGCTCTTTCCTATGTCCACACAGGCCTCTGGTGTCTCTCTGTGTCCACATTTCTTCTTCTTTTTTTTTGGCAGTGTCTCACTCTGTTGCCCAACTGGAGTGCAGTGGCCTGATCTTGGCTCACTGCAAGCTCCGCCTCCCGAGTTCAAGTGATTCTCCTGCCTCAGCCTCCCGAGTAGCTGGGATTACAGGAACCTGCCAACATGCCCGGCTAATTTGTACTTTTAGTAGAGACAGGGTTTCACCATGTTGGCCAGGCTGGTCTCAAACTCTTTTTTTTTTTTCTTTTTGAGACGGAGTCTTTCTCTGTCCCCCAGGCTGGAGTGCAGTGGCGCGATCTCGGCTCACTGCAAGCTCCGCCTCCCGGGTTCACGCCATTCTCCTGCCTCAGCCTCCCGAGTAGCTGGGACTATAGGCGCCCGCCAACACGCCCGGCTAATTTTTTGTATTTTTAGTAGAGACGGGGTTTCACCGTGTTAGCCAGGATGGCCTCGATCTCCTGACCTCGTGATCCGCCCGCCTCGGCCTCCCAAAGTGCTGGGATTACAAGCGTGAGCCACCGCGCCTGGCCTCCACTGTCTGAGTCTTTACCATCATTCAGATCTCAGTTCAAATATGCCTTTCTCAGAGAAGCCTTTGTTGACACCCATTTTAGAGCAGCACACCCCCATTCTCTAACACACTGCAGTTTCGTTGCCTCCAGGGCACATATCATTCTGAGCTGTTTTACTATTATCTATCTATCTATCTATCGTCTGTTTATCTATTTATTTATTTTTGAGACAGGGTCTCACTCTGTCACCCAGGCTGGAGTGAGTGGCAGGATCACAGCTCACTGCAGCCTCAAAATCCTGGGCTCAAAGGATTTTCCTGCCTCAGCCTGAGAGTAGCTGGGATTACAGGTGCATGCCACTATGCCTGGCTAATTTTTAAATTTTTTTTGTAGAGATGGGTCTCACTATGTTGCCCAGGCTGATCTCGAACTCCTGACCTCAAGTGATGCTCCTGCCTTGGCCTCCCATCGTGCTGGGATCAGAGGCGTGAGCCACCTCACCTGGCCTGGATTATTTATTCTACTCGCCAATTGTCTGTCTTCCCCAGTGGACTGCTCTGTCTTGGTCAGCCCTATAAGGTATCCCCAATGCCTTATTAGGCCCTCAATTGTTTTTGTCTTGTTTTGGGGATGGCTGGATGAAGGAATGGATGGAGACCCTTCCTCCGTCCTCAGGACGCCTCTTTTTAGGAACAAGGTGACCTGTTCTTTTGAGCTTGACCAGAGGACAGAGGTAGAACAAGAAAAGCCTAAGACGGGAAGAAAGATTGGAGTGGATTGAGAAGAAGGATGAACAGCTGGATTAGAGAAATTGAGGCAGGCTGCGAAGACTCAAGGAGGTTTCCAAGGGCGAAGGGCCAAGGGCAGAAGACGAGTGGAGCTGCACTGAGCAGGTCCTGGCAGGGAGGACTGGGGTTGGAATAGACAGGCCTGCGGGTGGGGCGGGGCCGACGGGGGGGTTGATGGTCCTGTGATGGGGGCGGGGCGGGAGGGAGGCGGGGCCTGTGATGGGGCGGGCCCTACGGCGGGCGGGGCGGGGCTCGGGTGCGAGGCGGGTCCTGCAGGCGGCAGCCAGAGCTGCGCGCCGCGGCGGCGGAAGATGGCTGCGGCCGAGGTGGCGGACACTCATCTGATGCTTGGAGTCGGGCTGATCGGTGAGGACGTAGGCGCCCTGGCAAGCCCGCACCCTGGTTCTGCCTCTGCTCCACCTCGGCCCGGGGCAGCCCGGGCTCCCGCGGCCCCCGGCGCCGCCCGCATGAGTAGGGCGCGGCCCCCTCCCTGTTGGGCCTGGACTGGGGGCTGCGGGGCCCGGCCTCCTTGGCGCAGGGGACCCGGCCCGCCGCCCTCGCCCGCCCGCCCGCGGCCGCCTGTGGGGCCCGCCCGGCCCGAGGGAGCCTGGGGACCTCCAAGATTCCAGGGTGGAGCTCCCCCTGCACGCCCCGGGTTGCCCGGCGGAGCCGGGACGTCGAGCGCGCCCAGGCTGGGCGGCTGCGAGGGGCGCTTCGCGGGCGGGGTCGGGCCGGGCCGGGCCGGGCGGGAGCAGCCGGCTGGCGGCGCGGCGCGGCGGGGAGGGGGCAGGGTCCGGTTCCCCCGAGCCGGGCGCGGGCGGCTGCCCGCCCGGGCGGCCCCCATCGTGGGACCGGGCAGCTGGAGACTGCTGGGCCGGGTGCTGCGCGTTGTACACACATTGTCTCCTTTTAGCTCTCACCAGGGACCGAGGGGCCGTGGGAAGCATCTGACACCCACTTCACGGAGGAGCAAATGGAGGCCCAGGCCGTCATTGTGCACGGACACACCATAGGCAGTACAGAGCCGGGAGTGGGACCCTCGCAGTGTAGCCCAGAGCCCCCAACCCCCACCAGTGGAGAGCTCCTGCATCATGTGATCGAGCTTGTGCATAAAGCAGGAGTTTCTACACAGTCGTGTGTGGTGGAATCTCGGTTAGCTCTAAGGAATGTAATTATCTTACATAATTAAAAAATATCACACTGGGATCTTTGGGCAGCCTCGTGCAGTATTTAGGGGGTGGAACCCGCTGGTTCCCTTCGAAAAAGTTTTATTTTCCCGAGATTTTTGCACACCCCTAAACTCTCTATTCCCGAAGTGCACAATAACATTGCTTAGGCTTTAGCAAAACTGAAGAAATATGCTGATTATTTTTCAGTGCCTCAGAGCAGTGCGTTTATGTGGGAATCGCTTACTGTATTCATTTCTTTTTCTTCTTTTTTTTTTTTTTAGACGGGGTCTCCCTCTTATCCAGGCTGGAGTGCAGTAGCGCAATCACCCTGTCTGCAGCCTCCACCTCCCAGTCCCAAACCATCCTCCTACCTCGGTCTCCGAGTAGCTGGGACCTCAGGGGTGCACCACCACCCGATTAATTTTTGTATTTTTTGTGGAGATGGGATATCGACATGTTGTCCAGGCGAATTACTGTATTTATTTCTAATGTGATTTTCAAACTGCTTCAAAACAAAACCTAAGTAACTTAGTTTCTCCAGAAGGTACTTTTGAACTAAGGCTAAGTTAAACTCTTTATCTACTAATAGCAGATAAAAAGATGACATATGATCATATTTTGAACTCAGCAGTTTTTTAATTATTCACACTAATATGCATTTAAAAGGGGTTTGCAGCCAGCCTGGGCAACGTGGTAAAACCCTGTCTACAAAAAATACAAAAATTAGCCGGGTATGGTGTGCCTGTAGGTGGGAGGATTGCTTGATCCCAGGAGGCAGAGGTTGCAGTGAACTGAGATCATGCCACTGTATTCCAGCATGGGTGACAGAGCGAGACCCCCCCGCCCCCGTCTCAAAAAAAGAAAAAAAAAAGAGGCCACACACGGTGGCTCATGCCTGTAATCCTGGCACTTTGGGAGGCTGAGGCAGGTGGATCAATTGAGGCTGGGAGTTGATCAGCCTGGCCAATATAGCGAAACCCTGTCTCCACTGAAAAGGCAAAAAATTAACTGGGTGTGGTGATGCACGCCTGTAATCTCAGCTACTTAGGAGGCTGAGGCAGGAGAATCACTTGAACCCGGGAGGTGGAGGTTGCAGTGAGCTGAGATCGCGCCACTGCACTGCAGCCCAAGTGACAGAGTGAGACCCTGTCTCTAAAGAGAGAGAGAAAAAAAAAAACAGAATGTGAGTGTCTGTTTTAATATAATGATTTCTTTTCCTTTCGGCAGATACCCAGTAGTGGGATTACTGGGTGGAATGGTAATTCTGTTTTCAATAACAATTTTTTATTTGTAGTCTTTAGAGACAGGGTCTCTCTCTGTTGACTAGGCTGGAATGCAGTGGTGCATAGCTCACGACAACCTCCGAATCTTGGGCTAATGTGATCCTCCCACCTTAGCTTCCTGAGTAGCTGGGACCATAGGCACGCACCACCATGTCCAGCTAATTGAAATTTTTTTTTTGTAGAGATGCGGTCTCACCATGTGGCCCAGGTTGGTCTGGAACTTCTGGCCTCAGGCGATCCTCCTGGCTTCCCAAAGTGTTAGGATTATAAGCATGAGCCATTATGCTTGGCCTAAACAATTTTAAATACAAAATTCACACAGTGTGCAACATGATTTGAAAGATTTCACCATTTTCTTCATCTCCAGTTTTGTTTTCGACAAACCTTTTCTATGTATTTATTAAAAATTATTCGGCTGGGTACGGTGGCTCATGCCTATAATCCCAGCACTTTGGGGGGCTGAGGCGGGCAGATCATCTGAAGTCGGGAGTTCGAGACCAGCCTGACCAATGTGGAGAAACCGAAACCCCATCTTTACCAAAAATACAAAATTAGCCAGGAGTGGTGGTGCATACCTGTAACCCCAGCCACCCGGGAGGCTGAGGCAGGAGAATAGCTTGAACCTGGGAGATGGAGGTTGTGGTGAGCTGAGATCACTGCATGGCACTCCAGCCTGGGCAATAAGAGCAAAACTCCATTTAAAGAATTATTCCACCCAGCACTTTGGGAGGCCGAGGTGGGCAGATCACCTGAGGTCAGGAGTTCAAGACCAGCCTGGCTAACATGGCGAAACCCTGTCTCTACTAAAAATACAAAAATTAGCTGGGCATGGTGGTGGGCACCTGTAATCCTAGCTATTTGAGAGGCCGAGGCAGGAGAATCACTTGAACCTGGGAGCCAAGATAGCACCAGTACACTCCAGCCTGGGTGAAAGAGTGAGACTCCGCCTCAAAAAAAAAAAAAAGAATTATTCCAACTAGTTAAAAACTTAGTGTAATTTTAGTTGATAAGCATTTGTGTGGGAGGAGATAGGGAGAAACTCTAACATCTCTCTCTCTCTTTTTTTTTTTTTTTTTTGAGACCAAGTTTCGCTCTGTTGCCCAGGCTAGAGTGCAGTGGCGCAATCTTGGCTGACTGCAACCTCCACCTCCCGGGTTCAAGCAATTCTCGTGCCTTAGCCTCCTGAGTAGCTGGGATTACAGGCATGTCCCACCACACCTGGCTAATTTTTGTATTATTAGTAGAGACGGGGTTTCTCCAGGTTGGTCAGGCTGGTCTTGAAGTCCCGACCTCAGGTAATCCACTCTCCTTGACTTTCCAAAGTGATGGGATTACAGGCATGAGCCACCATGCCCGGCCAAAACTCTACCGTATCTCTAAGGCTGAATTTTCATTCATGGTTTGTCATAAAAACTTTTTACTCAGGTGGCCTGTAATTCAGGATCATGATAGCTAGATAATTTGAGCAGTAGAGATAGGTGGGAATTTGGGGTCTCAAGTATTCTGAGTTGCTTTGTAAAATGGGATGTTAAAACTGATTCCACTAAGTGTTTCTGAGTAACCAATCAATTTACTTCCTTGCTGCTGTTTGACATTCTCACAGTGACCATCTTTCCACCGTAGAAAAGGACACAAATGGAGAAGTTCTGTGGGTGTGGTGTTATCCTTCCACGACAGCCACATTAAGGAACCTGCTGCTGAGAAAATGCTGCCTTACGGATGAAAACAAACTTCTCCATCCCTTTGTCTTTGGTCAGTACAGAAGAACATGGTTTTATATCACAACAATTGAAGTTCCAGATTCTTCCATTTTGAAAAAGGTATGATTGCATGAAGGTAAAAAAAAAACAAACCCAAAATAGGCTGGGCGCTGTGGCTCAAGCCTGTAATCCCAGCACTTTGGGAGGCCGAGGTGGGCGGATCACGAGGTCAAGAGATCGAGACCATCCTGGCCAACATGGTGAAACCCCGTCTCTACTAAAAATACAAAAATTAGCTGGGCGTGGTGGTGCGCGTGTGTAGTCCGAGCTACTCAGGAGGCTGAGGCAGGATAATTGCTTGAACCTGGGAAGCGGAGGTTGCAGTGAGCCGAGATTACGCCACTGCACTCCAGCCTGGTGACAGAGCGAGACTCCGTCTCAAAAAAAAAGAAAATATTAAATATTATTTTCATTGGGCATACTCTTTCACACTTCACTCTCATTCATTCTATAAATATTTATTGTTGTCTATTATATGACAGACCCAGTAGTTGATACAGTGGTGAGCAGTACAGCAATAGGTGGTCTTTTCCCCTTTTTTTTTGTTTTTGTTTTTTTGAGATGGAGTTTTTCTGTTGGTCAGGCTGGAGTGCAATGGCACAATCTCAGCTCACTGCAGCCTCCGCCTCCCGGGTTCAAGAGATTCACCTGCTTCAGCCTCCCAAGTAGCTGGGATTACAGGCACCCACTACCACGCCTGGCTAATTTTTTTGTATTTTTAGTAGAGACAGGTTTTACGATGTTTGCCAGGCTGGTCTTGAATTCTTGACCTCAGGTGATGCACCCGGCCAGGATAAATTAAGAATTTAGAAAAGCAGGCTGAGCGCATTGGCTCACGCCAGTAATCCCAGCATTTTGGGAGGCTGAGGCGGGCGCATCACCTGAGGTTGTGAGTTCAAGACCAGCCTGACCAACATGGAGAAACCACATCTCTACTAAAAATACAAAAAATTAGCCGGGCGAGGTGGTGCATGCCTGTAATCCCAGCTACTCGGGAGGGTGCGGCAGGAGAATCTCTTGAACCCGGGAGGCAGAGGTTGTGGTGAGCTGAGATTGCGCCATTGCACTCTAGCCTAGGCAACAAGAGCGAAACTCCGTCTCAAAAAAAAAAAAAAAAAAAAAAGAATTTAGAAAGGATATTTAAGGCAGCTCATGTATTAAGTAGACTTTTCTTGGTGTGTTGTTTGGTATGAACAGTATCAGTGTGACATGTGGAAGACTAGGATGTGGTAATTGTGGACTTTCCTAATCCCAAGCAACCAGCAGGTTTTTTCAAAGAATAGAATATTGGAACAATACTTTATTTGAGCCTCTGGCATGTACCCAAACAGATATTTTTTCCCATTTTAGGGGTAATTTATAGCAAATAGTGGGACTATGCGAAGCATGACTAGAATACCAGCTTAAATTTTAAAAATTACATTTAAAATAGCAGGAAGGTAACAATTTAGAAACTGTAGACGATTTAAGACAAAACAGATTCATAGTTACAAAATATAAATTTGCAAGAAGATACTTTTTTTTTTTTAATGGGAGTTTTGCTCTTGTTGCCCGGGCTGGAGTGCAGTAGCATGATCTCGGCTCACTGCAACCTCCATCTCCCAGGTTCAAGCGATTCTTCTGCGTCCTAAGTAGCTGGGATTACAGGCATTCGCCCCCATGTCCAGCTAATTTTCTTTTTTTTTTTTTTAACTTCAATTTTTAATTTTTATTTTTTGAGTCAGTCTCATTTTGTCACCCAGGCTGGAGCGCAATGGTGCAATCATGTCTTACTGCAGCCTTAATCTCTTGGGCCCAAGTGATCCTCCCTCCTCAGCTCCCTGAGTAGCTGGGAGCACAGGCGTGCACTACCATGCCCAGCTAGTTTTTAAATTTTTTGTAGAGATGAGGTCTCACTCTGTTGCCCAGGCTGGTCTTGAACTCCTGGGTTCAAGCGATCCTCCTGTCTTTTCTCCTAAAGTTCTGGGATTACAGGCATGACCCACCGCACCTGGCCAAAAAGATAGGTTTCAATATGTAATGAAATCTTTGGTTTATTGCTCAATAAGTTCTTCTTTTTGTTTTTGTTTTTTTTTTCTTTTTTTTGAGATGGAATCTTGCTCTGTTGCCCAGGTTGGAGTGCAGTGGTGTGATCTCGGCTCACTGCAGCCTCCACCTCCCAGGAACAAGTGATTCTCGTGCCTCGGTCTCTCAAGTAGCTGGGACTACAGGCATGCACCACCACGTACTCTTCATTTTAAATGCTTCTTTTCAAAGTTTTGTATTTATGAAATTCTGAATTTTGTCTCATTAGTGGAAATATTAGGTATATGATTATCAGAAATTTATAATAATAGAGGCATATAAGTAAATGAAGCTTTTTTTCTTTCTTTGAAACAAAGTCTCACTCTGTCGCCCAGGCTGGAGTGCAGTGATGCAATCTCGGCTCACTGCAACCTCTGCCTCCTGGGTTCAAGCAATTCCCTGCCTCAGCCTCCCGAGTAGCTGGGATTACAGGCACCCGCCACCACGCCTGGCTAATTTTTGTAGTTTTAGTAGAGATGGGGTTTCACCATCTTGGCCAGGCTGGTCTTGAACTCCTGACCTTGTGATCCACCTGCCTCGGCCTCCCAAAGTGCTGGGATTACAAGCGTGAGCCACCGGCGCCCGGCCATGATACTACTTTTTAGCTTATAGCACCCTGCAGAGAGTTAGTTCAGGAGCTGTATGGTTTTTACTGAGATGTATTTTGTTGTTTTTCATCCTTTTATAATGAAGAACAATTGCTATTTGACAGCTGTAGGGTGACTATGATTAATCTATTAATTTCAAAATAGTTAGAATAATTTGAATGTTTTCAGCATAAAGAAAAGATAAATAGTCTGGGTGCGGTGGCAGATGCCTGTAATCCCAGCACTTTGGGAGGCTGAGGTGGGTGGATCATTTGAGGCCAGGAGTTCGAGACCAACCTGGCCAACAGAGTGAAACACTGAGTCTACTGAAAATACAAAAAATTAGCTGGGCATGGTGGTGTGCCTATAATCCCAGCTACTTGGGAGCTTAGGAAGCTGAGGCATGAGAATTGCTTGAACCCGGGAGGCAGAGGTTACAGTGAGCTGAGATTACACCACTGCACTCCAGCCTGGGTGACAGAGCAAATGTCTCAAAAAAAGAAAAGATATACTGGAAAAATATGTACATCTATTATATATCAATAAAAATAAGTAAAATAAGGGTGTGGTGGTGGTGCCTGTAGTCCCAGCTACTTGAGAGGCTCAGGCAGGAGGATCTCTTGAGCCCAGGAGTTCAAGTCCAGCCTAGGCAACATAGTGAGACCCCAACTCAAAAAAAAAAAAAAAAAAAAAAGGTAAAATAAAATAGTGAAAAAGTGTGGGGGAGAAAAGATAAGCAGTTGCTAAATTGGTGAGTCTGATTTAGCACGTCTTCTACTTTGATGAGACTAGGGGACATTAAGTAGAAATGTACTTTTTTTATATTTGAAGTATTTTTGATTTCTGAAAAAATTTTTTTCTCTAAGTATTGCATTCTTATGTAGGAAATTCAATATATATGTATATGTAATACATATGCACATGCAGAAGTATAAAGTAAGTGAGGACTTGTACATTTTGGTCTTTTTCTTTTAATACTGTTGTGTCTTATACAAAAGGTTTGTTAGAATATAGTGGTAAAAATTCTGCTAAAGTGTCTTTAAAAAATGTATTTTTTTTGTTGTTTCTTTTGAACAGGTGACTCATTTTTCTATTGTTCTGACCGCCAAAGATTTTAACCCAGAGAAGTATGCTGCCTTCACTAGGATATTGTGTAGGTCTGTATAAAAATTGTATTAAATGCTAATATACAAAATGAAGACCTTAATATAGTTACATAGCAGATTTCTACACTGAGAGAGCAAAGTTCAGCCTTGTGTCTCCCCAGCATAATCTTTAGTAGCCCTTCACAGACTGTAAAGAGGGCCTTTCTCTTTTGCTCTGTTGATACTTCTCTTATTTGGGTAAATGATCTAGGGGGAGAGAAGAAGCAGTTTTATAGCTATTGTAGCTCCTGGGTGTTTTGAGTCACTTCCTACTTTTGATTTGTTACTTCTGTTCACTTCCAGTCTAGAATTCCCTTAGTAGGTTGGATAAGTTAAGGGCCTTATGACACGGTAAACTGGTCCGTATGTGTCAAGGTCTGTGTGTGCAGTCATTTTGGGGAAAGAATTATGCCGAAGCACAAGAACACATTTCTTAACTGGAATGCTGAGAAGCTAGGGAATTCTGATTAATTTGTTAGTCACGATTCAGCTAGACTCTTTTAGTTTCATCTCCATTGTTGAAAAATTTATCTAAAATATACCAGTCTATTTTCTTTTCTTTTCTTTTTTCTTTTTTCTTTTTTGAGACAGGGTCTCATTCTGTTGCTCAGGCTGGAGTGCAGTGGCTTCATCATGGCTCACTGCAGTCTTGACCTCCCAGGACTCAGGTGATCCTCCCACCTCAGCCTCCCATGTAGCAAGGACTGCAGGTGCGCACTTCCATGCCTAGCCAATTTTTAATATTTTTTGTAGAGACAGGGTTTCACCATGTTGCCCAGGCTGGTTTCAAACTCTTGAGCTCAAGTGATCTGCCCATGTTGGCCTCCCAAAGTGCTGGGATTATAGGCATGATGAAACTCTTTTTTTTTTTTTTTGAGACAGAGTTTTGCTCTGTCGCCCAGGCTGGAGTGCAGTGGCGCGATCTCGGCTCACTGCAAGCTCCGCCTCCTGGGTTCACGCCATTCTCCTGCCTCAGCCTCCCAAGTAGCTGGGACTACAGGCAGCCGCTACTACGCCCGGCTAATTTTTTGTATTTTTTAGTAGAGACGGGGTTTCACTGTTAGCCAGGATAGTCTCGATCTCCTGACCTCGTGATTCGCCCGCCTCGGCCTCCCAAAGTGCTGGGATTACAGGCGTGAGCCACCGCGCCCGGCCTGAAACTTTTTTTATGTGTTAAAGATATTAGCTCTTTCTTAATGATGAAGCCTTTTGCAGAGTTTTAGTTATTGGTTTTTTTTTTTTTTTTGAGACGGAGTCTCACTTTGTTGCCCGAGCTGGAGTGCAGCGGGGTGATCTTGGCTCACCGCAACCTCTGCCTCCTGGGTTCAAGTGATTCTCCTGCCTCAGCCTCCTGAGTAACTGAGATTACAGGTGGGTGCCACCACACCCAGCTAATTTTTTGTATTTTTAGTAGAGACGGGGTTTTGTCATTTTGGCCAGGCTGGTCTTGAACTCCTGACCTCAAGTGATCCGCCCGCTTTGGCCTCCCAAAGTGCTGGGATTACAGGTGTGAGCCACCGGGCCCTGCCTTGCAGGGTTTTAGTTGTGATTTTTTTTTTGTTTTTTTTTTCTTTTTGGTTGTTGTCTTTTTTTTAGAGACAGGGTCTTGCTCTTTTGCCTAGCCTGGAGTGCAGTGGCATGATCATAGCTCACTGTAACCTTGAACTCCTGGGCTGAAGCAGTCCTCTCACCTCAGCCTCCCAAGTAGTTAGGACTACAGGTGTGTGCCAGTGCTCCTGGCTAATTAAAAAATATATATATATATTTTGTAGAAAGGTGGTGTTACTATGTTGCCCAGGCTGGTATTGAACTCCTGGGGTCAAGTGATCCTCTGCCTTGGCTTTTCAAAGCACTGAGATTACAAACGTGAGCCACTGCACCTGGCCCTTTAAAAAAAAATATTGTTGTTACTAGATAGAATTATAATTCTAGGTGTCATGTTACCGTCAGGCTTTTGCCTAATACAGAGATTTTTAGGAGCACTGCAGGTAAAGGGAATTTTTTTTGTTGTTGTTGTTGTTTTTTTTGAGGCAGAGTCTCGCTGTCGCCCAGGCTGGAGTGCAGTGGCGCGATCTCGGCTCACTGCAGGCTCCGCCCCCCGGGGTTCACACCATTCTCCTGCCTCAGCCTCCCGAGTAGCTGGGACTACAGGCGCCCGCCATCTCGCCCGGCTAATTTTTTGTATTTTTAGTGGAGACGGGGTTTCACTGTGTTAGCCAGGATGGTCTCGATCTCCTGACCTCGTGATCCGCCCGCCTCGGCCTCCCAAAGTGCTGGGATTACAGGCGTGAGCCACCGCGCCCGGCTGTTTTTGTTTTATAAGCCCAATAAATGGTTGCCTTTTGGCTATTTTTGTGCATGAATGTATATACACACACCAAAAAAAGCAAAAAAAAAAAAAAAAAAAGGAAAAGCTCTATCGTAAGACTATCTTCTCATTACCTAAGGGTTTCAGTTAGATTATATCTTGGCTAAATGAGATTTCACCATTTTTGCCACCAGCCAGAATAAAAAAGCTTCCTACTCTCATAAGAAATTCCAGGTGAATGTCTCACTGTGGATAAACAGTTGTCTGCTAATGTGGCACTTACACAAAGGGAGATGATTATTGCCAGAAAAGACGCTATCCAGAAGCCATAAACTAAAAACACTACAGAGGTATTTTTGAACAAACATTGGACTCCCATTTCATTTGGTTGAGTCCGGGTTATGTTGCTCAACTGAATTCATTGGGAAATATTCTGGAGTCCAAAAGGCAAGGTTGCTTCAGACCCCACTTCCTGCCCAGAAGGAGGCCCAGAAGGTTTCTCAGCTTCTGCAGTGTGTGGCATTGTAGTATCCTGGATTTCCTCTCCTGTCACGGTGCGAGAGAAGTGAGGAATCGGAGCTACTGCCAGCCGCCTCCTCTGCTTCCTGCCCCTTCATGCAGCACTATGCTCACTCTTGCATGTATGCATGTCCGAGTATTTACACACACACACACACACACACACACACACAGGTCTGCGTGTACATGCACACACTCATAGGCAAAGACTTCTTTTCTTCATGACAGTGAGGCTGACATGGAGTTGCCTCCATTTCTGATGAGGAGCAGGCAGGCGTGCCTTCCACACACAGCTTGCTGTTCACAGCGGCAGCGGAAGCCCGCATGAGGGAACCTCATTCTCTATGTGGCTGCAGGTTCAGCCTCTAGTCACTTGCCGCTAGTGGCCTTGCTAGAGAACTGGGGTTTCATGCACACTTGCAGTCAGCTGTCCAGACCAGGTGTGGCAGCCTATGGATGTTTATCTGAACAAGGTGCTCGGGGTCACACTGTGGGCTTTTCCTGTGGAGCGGTTTTGGGGGGATTTCCTCCTGGCCCAGGGGTGTCATGTAGGAAGTAATCTTATCCTACCAACCTCATGTTTCTCTTCTCTATTACTATGTATTGTTTCTATTTTATAATTTTTTTTTTTTTTTTTTGAGATAGAGTTTCACTCTGTCACCCAGGCTGGAATGCAGTGGCACCATCTCGGCTCACTACCACCTCCACCTCATGGGTTTAAGTGATTCTTGTGCTGCAGCCTCCCAAGTAGCTGGAATTACAGGCACACACCACCACACCTGGCTAATTTTTATATTTTTAGTAGAGATGGGGTTTCACCATGTTCGCCAGGCTTGTCTCGAACTCCTGGCCTAAAGTGCTCGAGCCTCTTGCCTTGGCCTCCTGGAGTGCAGAGATTATAAGCGTGAGCCACAGCACTCGGCCTCTATTTTAGAAAGTTAATGGCATTTTGATTTTTTTGTTGCTGGTAGTAATAAAGCACATTTAGAAATACAGGAGAATATACAGTGAAAACTAAGCTCCCTCCTCCTGTTCCCAGACTCCACTTCTACCTCCTGATCCCCACCCCATACAACTCCCGTGACCTCCTTCTTTATATCTTATCAGAGAAGATTTTCTCCCTCTGTGAGCCTGTGTGTGAGTTCCTGGGTTTGAATGTTTTCTACATGTGCGAAAGCTCGCCACATTCATTGTTCTCTACCTTTTTTCCCTCAAGTTGTGAATTGAATTAGTAATTTTTTAAAAAACACTGATGATTGACAAAAGTTGGCAAGCCATTAAAACACTTGCTTTTTTCATTTAGTCTATGATAAATATAATTTTCAAATGATCTTTTTTTTTTTTTGAGACAGAATCTCGCTCTGCTGCCCAGCCCGGAGTGCAGTGGCGTGATCTTGACTCACTGCAACCTCCTCCTCCTGGGTTCAAGCAATTCTCCTGCCTCAGCCTCCCAAGTAGCTGGGATTACAGGTGCGAGCCACCAGGCCCAGCTAATTTTTGTATTTTTAGTAGAGACAGGGTTTCACCGTGTTGCCCGGGCTGGTCTCTAACTCCTGGCCTCAAGTGATCCGCCCACCTCCGCCTCCCAAAGTGCTGTGATTACAAGCGTGAGTCACTGTGCCCGGCCCTCAAGTGATCTGTCTTAAATATGTTTTATTTTCTTCCTGATTTTCTATCCCACCAGCTCCTGAAAGGCCCAAATAGACCCAGTCATGTTTCTCAAGCAAAATTTAATTTTAGTTGCTCACAGGAAGAGATTTCAAGGGGAAGAGACGGATTCCACATGTGAGCTATAAATGCAGCCAGTTTCCTGTCAGCATTTTCTAGAAGCTTTAACTTGATGATGAATGTCTAATGTGCATTTATCACCAGAAACCTAAAGGAGTTTTGATTTCTTAATTATCTAAATATAGCTACCTCTGGGAGCTCATTTAATAATAAGTATGGGTTCTACAACTAATTACTGGTTTCTCTGTGAACAGTGCGTAAAACTCGTTTCTTGTCAAAGGAAATCTCAGTAATAAAACAGAGTCGTATGACTGAGAACCCCAGTTGTGAATGTAAGACACAGGATAAGTGCACAACATTCTTGAGAATCCTGGGACCTCAGGAAGTTCGTACTTCATTCTCCTGCCTTAGTAACGACAATGGGCTCCCAGATGTAAGGAGACGGCTGAGTCCAAAGAATTGTTGAAGGTTTTTTTTTTTTGAGACAGAATTTGTTGTCGACCTGATGTAATCTCAGTCTTGCAACCTCTGCCTCCTGTTCAAATTTTTGGTATTTTTAGTAGAGACGAGGTTTTGCCGTGTTGGCCAGGCTGGTCTCCAACTCCTGACCTCAGGTGATCCGCCTGCTTTGCCCTCCCAAAGTGCTAGGATTACAGACATGAGCCACTGCACCTGGCTGCCTTTTCTTTGAAATATATTTTTAATTTAGAGAGAAAGGATGCTACTTGAAAGTAATACTACTTTCTACGTGAAAAGATTCAAGCATTCAGGCCAAGTGCAGTAACTCAGCAGTAAGTGCAGCTGTAATCCCAGCACTTTAGGAGGCTGAGGTGGGCGGATTACCTGAGGTCAGGAGTTCGAGACCAGCCTGGCCAACATGGTGAGACCCTGACTCTACTAAAATTACAAAACTTAGCAGGGTGTGGTGGCACACACCTGTAATCCCAGCTACTCGGGAGGCTGAGGCAGGAAAAACGCTTGAACCCAGGAGGTGGAGGTTTCAGTGAGCTGAGATTGCACCGCTGCACTCCAGCCCGGGCGACAGAGTGAGACTCTGTCTCAGAAAAAAAAGAAGAGTGAAGCATTCAGAAGGGCAGTAGCAAGGTGGCCTCGGATTCTTGAGAAGGCACCCATACCAGCCTGGGTGCACGTCTCTACATGATTTGTGCCAAATGAAAGCACAGTTGCTTTGTTGTCCTTTCTTACAGAATGTACCTGAAACATGGGAGCCCAGTTAAAATGATGGAGAGTTATATTGCAGTTCTCACAAAGGGGATATGCCAGAGTGAAGAAAATGGCTCTTTCCTTAGTAAGGATTTTGATGCCCGAAAGGCCTACCTGGCTGGCTCCATCAAAGGTAAGAAAGGAAAAAACAGGCCAGGCACAGTGGCTCACGCCTGTAATCCCAACACTTTGGGAGGCCGAGGCAGGCAGATCACGAGGTGAGGAGATCGAGACCATCCTGGTTAACATGGTGAAACCTCGTCTCCACTAAAAATACAAAAAATTAGCCGGGCGTGGTGGCATCCGCCTGTGATTCCAGCTACTCAGGAGGCTGAGGCAGGAGAATCAGTTGAACCTGGAAGGCAGAGGTTGCAGTAAGCTGAGATTGCGCCACTGCACTCCAGCCTGGGCGACAGAGCGAGACTACGTCTCAAAGAAAAGAAAAACAAAAAAAAAAGAAGGTAAAAAACAAAACCCTTTCAACAACAAAATCCCCAAGTTGAAAACAATCTCATTACATCCTATTGTGCCTAATAGAATAATTAGATAATTAGATTATCTAATTAGAATTATCTAATAACTAGATAATTCTAATCCTTCCATACATTATTTTCATTTACATATTTTTCATTTGTACACAAGAGTGTACCTTTAACCCCGTATTTCCTTATTGAGTTAGAATTCTCTCAGAGGAAAACAGGTTTTTGTGGTGTTTGTTTCCATATTATTCTATTGGCTATTTTAGAAATGTTTTCTCGCTGGTGGGCTGAATTTTGTGGCCCGAGGTCTTCATGGATTACATTTCTTTTCTTAGATCTTAGCAGTTATCTCTGTCATCTGAAGAGCCCAAGGCCTTGACCACAAGCTCCTAATTTAAGTTCCAGCTGTAAAATCCGAAATGCAGATAGCTCAGGCCTAAGCCACAGACTTCAGGGTCCCTGAGCAGAAGGCGAGGGTAACTCTGAAGGCGAGGCTGCCCTCTGTCATGTCCTCCCATGGTGCCCATCTGTCTTTGCTTTTGATCCCGCTGTTCTTTGAATTTTCTCAGCATCCCTTTTGAGGTGGTACGTGTTTGTCAGGCTAACTTAAGGACTTAAGTAATTATACTGGGGGACATGGGGGAGTTAATAGACTTATTTTTTTTCCTTTTGAGACAGGGTCTTGCTTTGTTACTGAGGCTGAAGTGCAGTGGTACAATTACGGCTCACTGTAGCCTCAACTTCCTGGGCTCAAGCAATCCTTCCACCTCAGCCTCCCGAGTAGCTGGGACTATAGGTGCATACCACCATGCCCAGTTTTAAAGTCTCATGTCTCCCAGGTAGTTGAGTGGACAATCTCAGTGATACAGGATCTGCCTCCAGTTCAAGGTTTTCGTGTTTTTTTTTTTTTTTCAGGCCGGGTGGCGCAATCTTGGCTCACCGCATCCTCCGCCTCCTGGATTCAAGTGCCTCAGCCTCCCAAGTAGCTGGGATTACAGGCATGTGCCACCATGCCTGCCTAATTTTGTATTTTTAGTAGAGATGGGGTTTCTCCATGTTGGTCAGGCTGGTCTCGAACTCCTGACCTCAGGTGATCCATCTGCCTCGGCCTCCCAAAGTGCTAGGATTACAGGCATGAGCTACCGCGCCTGGCCGCTAATTTTTATATTTTTAGTAGAGATGGGGTTTCACCATTTTGGCCAGGCTGGTCTCAAACTCCTGACCTCAGGTCATCCACCCGCCTCGGCCTCCCAAAGTGCTGGAATTACAGGTGTGAGCCACTGCGCCCAGCCTAATTTTGTATTTTTAGTAGAGATGGGGTTGCACCATGTTGGCCAGGCTAGTGTCAAACTCCTGACCTCAGATGACCCGCCTGCTTAGGCCTCCCAAAGCGCTGGGATTACAGTGTGAGACACTGTGCCCAGCCCCAGCTAATTTTTTTTTTTTTTTTTTTTTTGAGACGGAGTCTTTCTCTGTCCCCCAGGCTGGAGTGTGGTGGCGCGATCTCGGCTCACCGCAACCTCCACCTCCTGGATTCACGCCATTCTCCTGCCTCAGCCTCCCGAGTAGCTGGGACCACAGGCGCCCACCAACACGCCCGGCTAATTTTTTTGTATTTTTTAGTAGAGACGGGGTTTCACCATGTTAGCCAGGATGGTCTCGATCTCCTGACCTCGTGATCCACCCGCCTCAGCCTCCCAAAGTGCTGGGATTACAGGCTTGAGCCACCGCGCCCGGCCCCCAGCTAATTTTTAAACATTTTTTAGAGACAGTCTCCCTATGTTGCCCAGGCTGGTCTCAAACTCCTGGGCTCAAGTCATCCTCCCACCTTGGCCTCCCAAAGTGTTGGGATTACAGACATGAGTCACCCTGCACCTGGCAGACTTTTTTGTTTTTTTTTTTTTAAATCAGGAAGTTTTAATGATATAGAAAGATGCTGGTTCCCTTCACATCAGTTGTTTCAGTTTTTTGTGAGTCTAGCTTCCTCTGTGCATCCCATCATAGAGTCCCTTGCGGGGCAGAGCACACATCCTGGGAAGCTGACATAGGATAGATCTACTCTTCCACCAAATAAAGTGTTTGTATGCTTTACAACATTTGCCTAAATTCTCTGTATTAAAAATAATTTTGTAGGCCAGGTGCTGTGACTCAAACCTGTAATCCCAACACTTTGGGAGGCTAAGGTGGGTGGATCACTTGAGGTCAGGAGTTCGAGATCAGCCTGGCCAACATGGTGAAACCCTGTCTCTACTAAAAATACAAATATTAGCCAGGTGTGGTGGTGTGTGCCTGTAATCCCAGCTACTCGGGAAACTGAAGCAGGAGACTCGCTTGAGCCCAGGAGGCAGAGGTTGCAGTGAGCAAAGATCTTGCCACTGCACTCCAGCCTGGGTGACAGAGTGAGACTCGGTCTCAAAAAAAAAAACGAAGAAAAAAATCTTTATTTCTTTGCATGATGTGTAATTCAGTAACATTAAAATTTCTCTTTTTTGAAGACATTGTATCTCAGTTTGGAATGGAAACTGTTATCTTACACACAGCACTGATGCTAAAGAAAAGAATTGTGGTGTATCACCCCAAGATAGAAGCGGTCCAGGAGTTTACCAGGTATCATCTCTCATTATAAAAAAGTGTTAACTTTGTTGGCAGACAGTTTGCCGCACTAGATGTTACTGTGTGCTCTGCTGTGTTGCACATTTGCTATAAATAGCATGTGGTGAAATATCACCTTTGGTCTGAAGTTTCTGTTTAGCTCTAGTAGTTCAAAGTCACTGATTTGGACTATTTATGACTATTTTAGAGCAGGGGGTTAGCAAACTTTTCCTTGGCAGACAGTAAATATTTTAGGTTTGTGAGCCATATGGTCACTGTCCCAACTACTCAACTGCCTGGGTAGCACAAAAGCAACCATGGAGGACACGTACATAAATGACTCGGCACGGCTGTGGTCAATGAAACTTTATTTTCAAGGACAGGCAGTTAGCCTGTGGGCCATAGTTTGCTGAACCGTTTCAGGTAAATTGTTCCTTCTGTTCCATTTTATCAAAGACTCTTTTTTTTTCTTGTTTTAATTAAAAAGTTTTAGAGCAGGACAAAGACTCTTATTTTGATAGTACATATAGATTTTTTAAATTTTATTTTCATTTTTAGTAGAGATGGGGTCTTGCTGTGTTGCCCAGGGTGGTCTCAAACTCCTAGGCTCCAGTGATCCTCATGCCTTGGCCTCCCAAAATGCTGGAATTACAGGTGTGAGCCACTGTGCCCGGCCAAAATACATAAAGATTTCGTTGTTGTTAATAATTTTTTTGCCAGAGGGGTCAGCTCAGGGCCAAGAGGTGCCTGCCAGGCCCTGCCGCCTCTAACAGCTCCCCCACCTGCCATACAGATTTTTAAAGATTTTTTGTTTACTAAATCTAACTTGTTACTAGGTCCTTTTAAATTTTTTTCATTTTTATTTTATTTTATATTTTTTGTCGAGATGGGGTTTCTTGGGTCTCACTATGTTGGCCAGGCTGGTCTCGAACTCCTGGGCTCAAGTGATTCTCCTGCCTCTGTTGAGATTACAGACATGAACCACCACACCCAGCCATTAGGTCTTTTTTTTTTTTTTTTTTTTTTTTTAGACAGAATCTCTTGCTTTGTTGCCAGGCTGGAGTGGTGCAGTGGCGTGATCTTGGCTCACTGCAACATCCACCTCCCGGGTTCAAGTAATTCTCCTGCCTCAGCCTCCCGAGTAGCTGAGACTACAGGCACGCACCACCACGCCCAGCTAATCTTTGTATTTTTAGTAGAGATGGGGTTTCACCATGTTGTCCAAGATGGTCTCGATCTCTTGACCTTGTGATCTGCCGTCTCGGCCTCCCGAAGTGCTGGGATTACAGGCGTGAGCCACTGCGCCTGGCCAGGTCCTCCTTTAAAAGCAAGAGGACTTAGCATTCGTGTTGGGTTTACTGTATGTCAGGCATTTTATAAGATACCTTAAATTATTAAATTTACTCATAACAAGAACCCTGCAAGGAAGTATTTTTACCCTGTTTTATGAATGAGAAAATTAAGGTTGGCAGAGTATAGGTATAAGGTATTGAAAAGAACAAAGGCTTCATAGTCGGAAAGACCTGAGTTAAAATCTTGGGAGGGTAACTTATTAGCTCTGTGAACACATAAAAGATACTGAATGTTGGCCGGGCATGGTGGCTTACACCTGTAATCCCAGCACTTTGGGAGGCTGAGGCTAGCAGATTGCCTTAGATCAGAAGTTCAGGACCAGACTGGGCAACACAGCAAAACCCCAGCTCTGTAAAAAAAATACAAAAATTAGCCACGCATGGTGGCATGCACCCGTAGCCCGAGCTACACAGGAGGCTGAGGTGGGAGAATCGCTTGAGCCCAGGAGGTGGAGGCTGCAGTGAGCCATGATCACGTCACTGCACCCCAGTCTGGACGACGGAGTGAGGCCCTGTCACAGAAACAAAACAAAAGATATTGTTTCTGAGCCTGTGTTCCTTTATCTGTAAAATGAAGATCGTAATATCTACTTACAAGTTTGTTTTTAAGACTGGAAATAATTTGTGTAAGATGCTTAACATGTACCTAGCCTGTAAGACACACTTTAGAAGTTATTATTGTTATGGTCATGATTGCATCAGATTTCAAGTGAGAGGGCCAGAATTTTTACCCTGCCCTCTCTGGGTCCAAAAGCCTATATTTTCTATCCCATCACCTTTTCCCCCTCTACGTATGCTACTTAAACTGGAGCGGTCACAGCTTCTGAGATATTTAGCAGGGCACCAGGGGGTTCATGAAGCCACAGGTAAACTTGATACATCTTGTTGCAGTCATTATTCTACCATAAGTTTTTTTCAGGGAAACCTGTGTCGTAGGAAAACAAACACACTTGGTTTGCGAGTTTTACTAAAATTTTAAATATAAATGGGAGACTTCCAGAAAATTTCTTGCTTGCAGAGGTGACTTTGAATGTTACCCTCAGACTCCCTTTGCATGGCAGTCTCCAGAGTGGGATTTTCAGAGGAAAACCTTAGAAGCGTCACTCCTTGCTACCACAGGGATCTTTTGAAACTTCACCTTGAGCTTTCTGTAGCTGATCTGATCCCCAAAAGCAGAGTTTAAAACATTGCGTAGAGGCTGGGTGCAGTGGCTCACGCCTGTAATCCCAGCACTTTGGGAGGCCAAGGCAGGCGGGTCACCTGAGGTCGGGAGTTCAAGATCAGCCTGGCCAACATGGTGAAACCCGATCTCCACTAAAAATACAAACATTAACCGGGCCATGGTGGCAGGCGCCTGTAGTCCCAGCTACTTGGGAGACTGAGGCAGGAGAATTACTTGAACCCCAGAGGTGGAGGTTGCAGTGAGCCAAAATCATGCCATTGCACTCCAGCTTGGGTGACGAGTGAAACTCCATCTCAAAAAAATAAATAATAAAACATTGCATTGCTTTAATTTGAAGCCCAGAGGTTAGCACATTTGAGGCTTGGTCTCACTTCTGTCCCTGATTAGCTGTAGACTCTACCCTCTTCATTTCCTCCTCAGGAAGAGGAGAAGGGGCAGGCTGAGTCTTTAAGGTGTGGACCAGCAACAACTTGAATTCTTGCCTTGATTCCCCAGGACTCTGCCTGCCCTGGTGTGGCACCGACAGGACTGGACCATCCTTCACTCTTACGTGCACCTCAACGCCGATGAGCTGGAAGCCCTGCAGATGTGCACAGGTAGACAAGAGGATCCCAGGGGAGGGGAGGAACTGTTTCACTTTTTTTTTTTTTTTCCTGAGACTTTTCTTTTTTTTTTTTTTTTTTTTTTGGAGACGGAGTCTTGCTCTGTCGCCCAGGCTGGAGTGCAGTGGTGCAATCTTGGCTCACTGCAACCTCCGCCTCCCGGGTTCACACCATTCTCCTGCCTCAGCCTCCGGAGTAGCTGGGACTACAGGCGCCCACCACCGCGCCTGGCTGATTTTTTGTATTTTTTTAGTAGGGACGGGGTTTCACCGTGGTCTCGACCTCCTGACCTCGTGATCCACCCGCCTCGACCTCCCAAAGTGCTGGGATTACAGGCGTGAGCCACTGCGCCCGGCCCCCTGAGACAGATTTTCACTCTTGTTGCCCAGGATGGAATGCAATGGCGCGATCTTAGCTTACCGCAACGTCTGCCTTCAATTCTCCTGCCTTAGCCTCCCAAGTAGCTGGGATTACAGGCATGCGCATACCAAGCCCAGCTAATTTTATTCCACTTTAAAGAGGGTTTTTTGTTTTTATTTTGTGCATTCCTAAGTGGAATACTGATCCTTTATTATTTCTTTGTCACATGCAATCAATTTTTTGCCCTTAAAATTTTTTTTTTTTTAGTTTAAAAAAAAACTGTGGCCGGGCGCGGTAGCTCATGCCTGTAATCCCAGCACTTTGGGAGGCCAAGGTGGGCAGATCACCTGAGGTCGGGAGTTCAAGACCAGCCTGACCAACATGGAGAAACCCCGTCTCTACTAAAAATACAAAAAATTAGCTGGGTATGGTGGCGCATGCCTGTAATCCCAGCTACTTGGGAGGCTGAGGCAGGAGAAGCGCTTGAACCCGGAAGGCGGAGGTTGCGGTGAGCCGAGATCACGCCATTGCACTCCAGCCTGGGCAACGAGTGAAACTCTGTCTCAAAAAAAAAAAAATTGTAAAATGCATACAGGATTTACCTTTCTTTGGTGGGGCGCGGTGCCTCATGCCTATAATCCTAGCACTTTAGGAGGCTGAGGCGAGTGGATTGCCTGAGCTCAGGAGTTTGAGACCACCCTGGCCAGCATGGTGAAACCGTTGTCTCTACTAAAATACCAAAAAAAAAAAATTAGCCGGGTGTGGTGGTGGGTGCCTGTAGTTCCAGCTACTCTGGAAGCTGAGGCACAAGAATTGCTTGAACCCAGGAGGTGGAGGTCGCAGTGAGCCGAGACTGAGCCACTGCACTCCAGCTAGGGCGACAGAGCGAGACTCTGTCTCCAGAAAAAAAAAAGATTTCCTTTTTTTTTTGAGACCAGGTCTTCGTATGTTGCTCAGGCTGGTCTTGAACTCCTGAACTCAAGCGATCTGCCCGTCTTGGCCTCTCACACTGTTGGGATTACAGGCGTCAGCCACTACGCACAGCTACTTTACCTTTTTAACCATTTGTAAACATATAGTTCAGTGGCATTAAGTACATTCACATTGTTGTTCAGCCATCATCAAAATGCAGCCTATTTTTGGCTGAGCACAGTGGCTCAGACCTGTAATCCCAGCACTTTGGGAGGCCGAAGTGGGGTGATCGCCTGAGCCCAGAAGTTCCAGACCAGCCTGGGCAACATAGGAGACCCATCTTTTAAAATTTTTAAATTATAAAATAAAAAAAATGCAACCTATATTTAACCTAAATAGTTAAATATAACTATTTAACCTAAATAGTTAAATATAACTATTTAACCTGTAAAGTTCTTTTTTTTTTTTTCTTGAGATGGAGTTTTGTTCTTGTTACCCAGGCTGGAGTGCAATAGTGTGATCTCAGCTCACTGCAACCTCTGCCTCCTGGGTTCAAGCAATTCTCCTGCCTTAGCCTCCCTAGTAGCTGGGATTACAGGCACCTGCCACCATGCCCAGCTAATTTTTGTATTTTTAGTAGAGACAGGGTTTCTCCATGTTGGCCAGGCTGGTCTCAAATTTCTTTTTTTTTTTTTTTTGAGACGGAGTCTCGCTCTGTCGCCCAGACTGGAGTGCAGTGGCGCAATCTCGGCTCACTGCAAGCTCCGCCTCCCGGGTTCACGCCATTCTCCTGCCTCAGCCTCTCCGAGTAGCTGGGACTACAGGTGCCCGCCACCACGCCCGGCTAATTTTTTTTGTGTTTTTAGTAGAGACGGGGTTTCACCGTGGTCTCGATCTCCTGACCTCGTGATCCGCCCGCCTCGGCCTCCCAAAGTGCTGGGATTACAAGCGTGAGCCACTGCGCCCGGCCTCAAATTTCTTACCTTAGGTGATCCTCCCGCCTCGGCCTCCCAAAGTGCCTGGATTGCAGGCATAAGCCATTGTGCCTGGCCGAACTTGTAAAGTTCTAGTCTTAAAAGTTTATCAGTGACTTTTTTTTAATCTTTTTAATTATTATGGGTATATAATAGGTATATATATTTATGGGGTACATGTGATGTTTTGATACAGGCCTACAATGTATAATGTTTACATCAGGGTAATTGCAGTATCCATCACCTCAAGCATTTATGATTTCTTTGTGTTAAGAACATTGTGATTCCACTTCTAGTTTTTTTTGTTTTTTGTTTTTTGTTTTTTTTTGAGTTGGAGTCTCACTCTGTTGCCCAGGCTGGAGTGCAGTGGCACGATCTCAGCATACTACAGCCTCCACCTCCCAGGATCAAGTGATTCTCCTGCCTCAGCTGCCCGAGTAGCTGGGATTACAGGTGTGCACCACCATGCCCAGCTAATTTTTTTATATTTTTGGTAGAGAGTAGAGATGGGGTTTTACCATGTTGGCCAGGCTGGTCTCCAACTTCTGATCTCAGGTGATCCACCCGCCTCAGCTTCCCAAAGTGTTGGGATTACAGGTGTGAGCCACTGTGCCCAGCCAACTTCTAGTTATTTTTAAATATACAGTAAACTATCATTCACTGTAGTCACCCTATTGTGCTATCAAATACTAGGTCTTATTCATTCTAACTATATTTTTGTATCCACTAACCATCCCAAATTTTCCCCCTCTCCCCACTACCCTTCCTAACCTCTGGTACCCACCATTCTACTCTCTATCTCCCTGAGTTCCATTGTTTTAATTTTTAGCTTCCCCAAATAAGTGAGAACATGCAAAATTTGTCTTTCTGTCCCTGGCTTCTTTTACTTAACATGATGCCTCCAGTTCCATCCATGTTGTTGCAAATGACAGGATTTCATTCCTTTTTATGGCTGCATAATATTCCACTGTGTATATGCACCACATTTTCTTTTCCATTCATCTGTTGATGGACACTCAGTTTGATTCCAAATCTTGGTGGTTGTGAACAGTGCTGCAATGAACATGGGAGTGGTGGTATCTCTTTGATAAACTGATTTCCTTTTTTGGGGGTAAATACCCAGCAATGGGATTGCTGGGTCATATGGTAGTTCTATTTTTAGTTTTTTGAGAAATTTCCATACTATTCTCCATAGTGACTGTATTAATTTACATTCCCACCAACAGTGTACGAGAGTTCTTTTTCTCTACTTCCTTGCCATAGTTTGTTATTGCCTGTCTTTTTTGAGATGGAGTCTCCCTCTGTTGTCCAGGCCAAAGTGCAGTGGCACGCTGTCAGCTCACTGCAACCTCCACTTCCCTGGTTCAAGCAATTCTCCTATCTCAGCCTCCTGAGTAGCTGGGACTGCAGGCGCCCACCACCACGCCTGGCTAATTTTTGTATTTTTAGTAGAGACAGGGTTTCACCATATTGGTCAGGCTGGTCTCGAACTCCTGACCTCAGATGATCCACCTGCTTTGGCCTCCCAAAGTTCTGGGATTACAAGCAGGAGCCACCGCGCCCAGCCATCTGTATTTTTTTTGAGAGACAAGGTCTTGCTTTATTGCCTGGGCTTGTCTTGAATTCCTGGGCTCTGGGATTATAGGCATGAGCCACTGTGCCTGGCCATTTTCTTATGAAAATTTTTCTTTCTCTTTTTCTTTTTTTTTTTTTTGTTTGGTTGTTATGTCTTTTTTTGAGACAGGGTCTTGCTCTGTCACCCAGGCTGGAGTGCAGTGGCTCAATCTTGGCTCACTGCAACCTCCACCTCCTGGGCTTAAGCCATCCTTCTACCCCAGCCTCCCAAGTAGCTGGGACTACAGGCATGTGTTTTTTTTTTTTTTTTTGTAGACATAAGGTTTCACCATGTTGCCCTGGCTGGTCTCAAACTCTTGAGCTCCGGCCTTGGCCTCCGAAAGTGCTGAGATTATAGGTGTGAGCTACTGTGCCTGGCCTACAAATTTTTAATGTTTTTTATTTCCCAGTTAAGTTATTAATTTATCTGGAATAATTTTTTGTGTAGTTTGTGAATTTGGGATCTGACTGAACTTTTTTACCCTATAGATAACCACTTGGAGCAGGACATTTATTGAATAGTCTCTTTTTTCAGTAATGAGTAATATTACTTGTCATCTGTCACATTTTCTCATTCATGGGTGGGCCTGGGTCTGGCTCTCAGCAGTAGGTTTTGGTTTTGTTGTTTTTTAAATTATTTTATTTTATTTTATTTTTTTGAGACAGAGTCTCACTCTGTTGCCCAGGCTGGGGTGCAGTGGTGTGATCTTGGCTCACTGCAACTTCCACCTCCCAGGTTCAAGCAATTCTCATGCCTCAGCCTCCCAAGTAACAGGGACTACAGGCGTGTGCCACCATGCCCAGCTAATTTTTTTTTTAAATATTTGTATTAAAGATGGGGTTTCGCCATGTTGCCCAGGCAGGCCTCGAACTCCCGAGCTCAAGCAATCCACCCGCCTCGGCCTCCCAAAGTGCTAGGATTACAGGCATGAGCCACCGCGCCTGGCCACCAGCTAATTTTTGTATTTTTAGTAGAGACAGGGTTTCATCATGTTGGCCAGGACAGTCTCAAACTCCTGGCCTCAAGTGATCCTCCCACCTCAGCTTTCCAAAGTGCTGGGATTACAGGCATGGGCCACTGCCCCCCATCTGTTATTTTTTAACTGTCCTTGCTTGGTAAAGTAAAACTCTAGGAATGATAAATTGGTCCTTGTATTAGTGTGTTCTTGCACTGCTATAAAGAAATAACCGAAGGCCGGGCAAGATGGCTCACACCTGTAATCCCAGCACTTTGGGAGGCCAAAGTGGGTGGATCACCTGAGGTCATGAGTTCAAGACCAGCCTGACCAATATGGTGAAATCCTGTCTTTACTAATCATACAAAATTTAGCCAGGTGTGGTGGCATATGCCTGTAGTCCCAGCTACTCAGGAGGCTGAGACAAGAAAATTGCTTGAACCCAGGAGGTAGAGGTTGCAGTGAGCCAAGATCGTGCCACTGCACTCCAGCCTGGGCAACAGAGCAAGACTCTGTCTCAAAAACAAACAAACAAAAAGGCCAGGTGCAGTGGCTCACGCCTGTAATCCCAGCACTTTGGAAGGCTGAGGCAGGCAGATCACAAGGTCAGGAGTTCGACACCAGTCTGGGCAATATGGTGAAACCCCATCTCTACTCAAAATACAAAAATTAGCCAGGCGTGGTGGTGCACGCCTGTAGTCCCAGCTACTCAGGAGGCTGAGGCAGGAGAATCTCTTGAACCTCGGAGGTGGAGGTTGTGGTGAGCCAAGATCACGCTACTGCACTCTGGCCTTGGTGACAGAGCCAGACTCTGTCTCAAAAAAAAAAAAACAAAAACAACTGAGACTAGGTAATTTATAAAGAAAAGCAGTTGAATTGGCTCACAGTTCTGCAGGCTGTACGGCAAGCATAGTGGCTTCTGCTTCTGTGGAGGCCTCAGGAAACTTACAATCATGGCGGACGGTGAAGGGGAAGCAGGCACGTCTTACATGGCTGGAGCAGGAGGAAGGTGGGGGAAGGTGCTGTACACTTTTAACGAGATCTTGTGAGAACTCAATCACGAGAACCACACTAAGGGGATGGTGCTAAACCGTTCATGACAAATCACCCCCATGATCCAATCACCTCCCACCCAGCCCCACCTCCAACATTGAGGATTACAGTTCGACATGAGATTTGGGTGGGAACACAGATCCAAACCATATCAGTCACTCCTCAAATAATTTTTTTTTTGGTAGTTGTATTGCTCTGTGAAATCAAAAAAATCTGGGAATCATTGTTCTAACACCAATCCCAGAGGTCTGCTAATTCCTGAGTTGCCCTGAATCCTTAAAGATGATGCCATTTCCACTCTGAGAACCATGCATTTGGCATTGGTTTCCTGAAGGCAAAGACCTGAAAGGGGAACATCAGTCAAGAGAGTCCTCGCTACCTTCTGCCCCAGCTGTCATTCTTGACCCCAAGAGCAATGATTGGAAAGTAAATGCCCTACTTCAGTCTTGTCCTTGACACTGATGGATAATTTTGGAATATTTGGTGTTGTGTGAATGTCTTCAGGCAACTGATAATAATGTAGTCTTACTAACTGCCACAGGGTGCAGCTAATGTTCCCGAATGAATAAAGCAGTGAAAGAGAGCACTCGATGAGCTTTTAGACCCAATTCTTTTGACGGGTTCACATATTTCTTCCTACTCCAGTAAGGTTGCTCATGTTTGTGATGCAGGTTACGTCGCTGGATTTGTAGACTTGGAGGTGAGCAACAGACCAGACTTCTATGATGTGTTTGTGAATCTGGCAGAGAGTGAGATTACCATTGCTCCCCTTGCAAAAGGTTTGTTCTCTGTTCTGTTCTTGATACAAGATATAAGCCAAACAGTTGTACATTTTTAGGCTGATTCTCTAAAACCAGTATTTGAGGGCTGGTTTACCCACTTTGCTGAAGATGGATATTTCCGTGTCTAGAACACAACATTTATTCCTATAGACACAGACATATTAGCAGAACATCCCGGGTGCTTATGCAGCAGATTATATGCTAAGAAGTTAAATAGTCTGTTCATCTTGTTTCACCACTTTTGTGTTTAAACAAGGTGTATTATCTACTGCCACATAACAAATCACTTCAGAACTTAGCAGTTTATTTTTTATTTTCTTAATTTTGAAATGTCTCTGAGTCATACAGAACTTAGTGGTTTAAAACAACACATAGTCCTTTTCTTTTCTTTTTTTTCTTTCTTTCTTTTTTTTTTTTTTTGAGGCAGAGTCTTCCTCTGTTGCCCGGGCTGGAGTGCAGTGGCCTGATCTTGGCTCACTGCAGCCTGTGCCTTCCGGGTTCAGGTGATTGTCATGTCTCAGCCTCCCAAGTAGTTGGGTTTACAGGCATGCACCACCATGCTCAGCTATATATATATATATATTTTTTTTTTTTTTTGAAATGGAGTCTTACTCTGTTGCCCAGGCTGGAGTGCAATGGCGCGATCTTGGCTCACTGCAACCTCCGCCTCCCAGGTTCAAGTGATTCTCCTGCCTCAGCTTCCTGAGTAGCTGGGATTACAGGCACCCGCCACCACGCCCAGCTAATTTTGTATTTTTAGTGGAGATGGGGTTTCACCATGTTGCTCAGGCTGGTCTTGAACTCCTGACCTCGTGATCCGCCTGCCTCGGCCTCTCAAAGTGCTGGGATTACATATGTGAGCCACTGCGCCTGGCCTAATTTTTGTATTTTTAGTTGAGACAGGGTTTCACCATGTCGGCCAGGCTGGTCTCGAACTCCTAACCTCAAGTGATCCACTGGCCTCAGCCTCTCAAAGTGCTGGGGTTACAGGCGTGAGCCATCATGTTTTAAAACAGCAAATATTTATCTCACAGTTTTGGCGGATCAGGAATGACTTATCTAGTGGTAGTTTTGGTTCAGGAAGTTTCAGTCACAATATCCCAGAGCCACTGTCATCTGAAGGCTCCACTGGGGCTAGAACATCCACTTTCAACGTGCATGGCTGTTGGCAGGGGGCCTCAGTTCCTTCTGCCATGGGCCTCTCCATAGGGCTGCTTGAGTGTTCTTACAATATGACAGCTGGCTCCCCAGGAGTGAGTGACCCGAGAGAGAAAAGGAAGTCACAGTGCGTTTTATAATCTTGTCTTGATAGTCACCATTACTTCCTCCATATGCTATTTGTTAGAAGCAAATCACTAAGTTTAGTCAACACTTCAGAGAGGAATAAGTCTTCACCTCTTGAAGAAAGGAGTGTCAAAAAATATGTAGATGTTTATCACTACACAGGGTTAAATGTGACTCCAGTATGGAAAATCTTTTTGAAGCATGTCTCAGTAAGCATAAGGGAATGAAACTGTTCTTAGAGCTAATGATCAGGAAAGGGTGTACTAGTGTTAGAGTGGCATTCTCAGACATTTTAAATTGTTCCAAATTAGGCCGGGCACTGTGGCTCACGCCTGTATCCCAGCACTTTCGGAGGCCAAGGCGAGTGGATCACAAGATCAGGAGATTGGGACCAGCCTGGCTAACACGGTGAAACCCCGTCTCTACTAAAAATACAAAAAATTAGCTAGGCGTGGTGGCAGGCTTGTAGTCCCAGCTACTTGGGAGGCTGAGGCAAGAGAATGGCGTGAACCTGGGAGGCGGAGCTTGCAGTGAGCCAAGATCGCGCCGCTGCACTCCAGCCTGGGCAGCAGAGCGAGACTCTGTCTCAAAATAAATAAATAAAATAAATAAATAAATAAATAAATTATCCCAAATTACAGCTACATAAAGTAGAAAAGATTGGCTTAAATGCGTGTTGAGCCCAGAGCACTACTCAGGTAGTGGTTTTAGATGGGATTACTGATTAACAGCTTTGTTTTGTCACTTATCTTTCTCCTAAAAGTGGGGGCAGCTGAATGCTGACTCATTGGGAATTGTTAGATTCGATTATGTGAACAATTCAAATTAATAGAACCATAACTGGCTTTCCTTTAATTCCTTTTAAAATTGCAAACATAATGCATGCTTATGGTGAAAAATTCAAACTATGGGGTCAGATCTTTAGGAAATAACTGCCTTTTGCAAAGCGAAAGTGAAAGAAAACTGGCTGTGGCCAGGGCCACTTAAGCAGCTGAAGCATTAGGACCGGAAAGGGTGGCCATCTCCCTGCTGCCCTGTGTTGCTCTGTGTCTATAAAATGGGCTCATCCTAATCCGCACCATTTGAATGGAGTTTGTCTCTTGAAGTGACAGACGAGTTTCTGTTAACCTCCTCAGTGCAGACAGTAGCAATGTATGTAACCAAGCTAACTTAGGTGGTTTCCTTTGCTCATTTCTAAGAATCTAAACGAATTGAGTGCCCAGCTGGCTTCTACAGAACTGACAGGAAGCTCCTCTTTCACAATATTCCCGCCAAAAAGATAAATTTCTTAACTGTAAAGAGCTGGACTAGAATGTCAGACTCTTGGCTTATAGTTACAACTTAGTTGTAGTCAGAATTGTTCATTATGCTTTGTCTGGGAAGAAAAATAAAAATTCTGGTCAGGTGGGTGTGAAGGGGAAATCTGGTTTGGTGTGATTTGTTTTTATGTTGGCCAAGAAGTATAAATCACGATTATATTATGCCTTTCCTCCCAGCATGTTGTCATATTTGTGTCTAGTGATAAAATGGACATGTGGGAGGTTGTCAGCTGCTTTTTGAAAATTCCCTCAGTGTGGTCTTTCAAGTTTTCAGATAGATGGCATGATTGTTCTATTATGTCAATTTCTAAATATTCACCTTCTCGATCTCACCAGAGGCCATGGCAATGGGTAAACTGCACAAAGAAATGGGTCAGCTAATTGTTCAGTCTGCAGAAGATCCAGAGAAATCAGAGAGCCAGGTTGTACAGGTAACTCCCTCACCTTCTGACTTACTGAAAGTCCTGACCCATGAGAATCCTCGTTGCCCACCTATCCCCCAGCATTAAAGACATATTCTTACAATATCGGCAACATATGTGAATTTGAGTTTTGCATTACTGTGTTGTTCACAGACTAAAAGTGCTACCTAGATGACAGTATGATGTATGAGACCTTGGGGAGGGCAAGTAAAAGTGCTGGGAATGCTGTAAGGGTTCAAAAATACATGAATGAATTAATGATGTCAGCAAACAAGGAAGAAGACATGACTTTTTTTTCTTTTTTAAGTTTCACTGTCGCCGAGGGTGGAGTGCAGTGGTGCAATCTTGGGTCACTGCAATCTCCACCATGCGGGTTCAAACGATTCTCCTGCCTCAGCCTCCCAAGTAGCAGGCACTGGGATTACAGGGGCCTGCCACCACACCTGACTAATCTTGTACTTTTAGTAGAGATGGGGTTTCACCACGTTGACCAGGCTGATCTTGAACTCCTGACCTAAAGTGCTTCACCCACCTCAGCCTCCCAAAGTGCTGAGATTACAGGCATGAGCCACCATGCCTGGCCAGAAGACATGATTTTAATGAGCACTTTAGTGAGTCCTCAGCCACCCAAAAGCAATAAAGCCTGCTGGCAGGTGCCGGGTTATTCATCCCAGGCAGAAGAGGACTTTTGGGAAGAGATTCCTTCAAAAAACAATAGCAGCATTTCTCAAAAAGTTAAACATCGAGTTACCATATGATTTAGCAATGCTGTTCCTGGGTATATACCCAAAATAATTGAAAGCAGGGACTCGGCTGGGCCCGGTGGATCATGCATGTAATCCCAGCACTTTGGGAGGCCGAGGCAGGCAGATCATCTGAGGTCAGGGACATGGTGAACCCCGTCTCTATAAAATACAAAAAATACAAAATTAGCCAGGTGTGGTGGTGGGCCTTTAATCCAGTATGGGACGAGGGAAATACCACTGCATATGTGGTCCCTGGTTGACCAAAACGTCATTATGTGATGCATGACTGTACTTGTATGGAAATATCCATAGCAGTGTTACTCACAGTAGCCAAAACGTGGCAGAAGCCACCCAGTGTCCTTCAGCAGACGAATGGGCAAGCAAAATGTAGTCTTTATATACAATAGAATATTACTCAGCTTAAAAAGGAATGGAATGTTTTGAATGTGGCTTTTGTTTGGGGGGAGGGAAGGAACAGAATTCTGATACATGCTATATAGCATGGATGAACCTTGAAACCATGCTAATGAAATAAGCCAGACACTAAAGGGTAAACGTTGTATGATTCCACTTACATGAACTATTTAGAGCAGACAAATTCACAGAGTTAGAAAACAGAATAGTGGTTCCTAGGGGCTAAGCGAGGGGAAATGGGATTATTGTTTAATGGGTACAGAGTTTCTGTTTGTGATGATGAAACGTGGTGGAAATAGTGGTGATGGTTGTGCAACGCTGCAAATGTACTTAATGCCACTGAATTATACACTCAGAAAATGATTAAAATTGTAAAAAAAAAAAAAACCGCACACTGTGATTTTTCTAAGTTAATTTTGTTTCATTTTTCCTAATTTTTCCTTTAAAAAGAATTATCAGACCAGATGCAATGGCTCGGATCTACAATCCCAGCAGTTTGGGAGGCCAAGGTGGGCAGATCGCTTGAGCCCAGGAGTTTGAGACCAGCTTGGGCAACATGGTGAAAGCCCATCTCTACAAAAAGTATTAAAAAATTAGCTGGGTGTGGTGGCGCACGCCTGTAGTCCCAGCTACTCAGGAGACTGAGGTGGGTAGATCACTTGAGCCTGGGAGGTCGAGGCTGCAGTGAGCCATGATTGCACCACTGCACTCCAACCTGGGTAACAGAGCGAGACCCTGTCTCGAAAACAACAACAACAAAAGGAGTTTTTTGTTGTTCGTTTTTGAGACAGGGTTGCCCAGGCTGGAGTGCAGTGGTGCAATCATGGCTCACTGCAGCCTCTAACTCCGGCTCAAGCCGTCCTCCTGCCACGGTCTCCCAAAGTGCTGGGATTACAGGCATGAGCCACCACGCTGAGCTAATTTTTCATAATTTATAAACAGTCTGAAAAAATAGCAAGAAGAATTCTAGAGACTAAATATTCAAATTTCGGATACTAACATGTTGCGTATTTTCCTGTTCTATTAAAGGATATTGCTCTAAAAACAAGAGAAATCTTTACCAACCTAGCACCGTTTTCAGAAGTTTCGGCTGATGGAGAAAAGAGAGTCCTTAATTTGGAGGCACTAAAGCAAAAACGATTTCCACCAGCAACAGAAAACTTCCTTTATCATCTAGCAGCAGCGGAACAAATGCTGAAAATCTGACTCTGTGACAGAACGTATCACTGATGACTGATTGATAGAAAGCCCTCTTTCACTCTGATTATCCATTAACTACATGAAATCCTGAAAATAACAGAGAAACTGTTATATATTTTTAGTGATTTATTTGCAAGTATTGAGATTTGACCTGAAAAACAATGAAACACATGAACACACTTCTGATTTTCTCCTAGCTGATTAGTTTCCTGTCTGCTGTCAGTGCTGGACAAAGTGCTATAACTACTTTATATAACATTACGAAACAGCTAGAGGTCCTGGGGTAAGAGAAAAAAAGCACATCACGACAAACATGAAAGCCTTCATTACACGTTCCAGTTTGTCTCACTGTGTAGTCATAAGCTAATGGTTTATTTTCAGAAAGCTGCCTGAAATGTTGCTTTGTATTCTTCTAGGAAGAACTTTAATTCCTCCTGAGGAACTCTACTTTCTGATCCAAACTGCTAAGTTTTCTGCGGAACTGTCTAGAAGATCATTCAAGAGACCCTGCAGTTGCACTTTCTTGTAAAAGTTAAAAAAAAAAAAGGTTTTTCCCGGCCTTTGAGCATTTTGCCTATATTATAAGAGTTTTGCATATATTTTATACTTGAGTAGACAACCTTAATAATCCATATTTATACTATCGCAGAAGTAAGCATTTGGCAAACGTTCAGCCATTAGCACTCATTTAACCCTGTTAGCAATATTCTTTTGAAAAAAGTGCCAGTCCTTATGTGATAAACTAAGAAGCCCACTGAATATAAAAAAGTGTGTAGGACTGAAACAGTGACCTTAGATTATTGCTAAGGGAATATGAGATTAACTTCCTACAGGGGCCAAAACCAGAGAAAGGCTTCCAACAACTTCGATGAAAGTAGTTTGGCCACATGTCAAGCCAATTGTTTGTATTCATTTATGTACCTTTTTCATAACTGGAGACCTTAAAATTGCCAAATAAGCATGGAGGTCTAAATGATGTACTTGTTAGTGTATTCATGCATATTGATTGTAAAGGATTATTTTTCACTCAGTACTGATGTCCTTGGAAATCTTACCTGGAAACATGTTTGCAAAAAACATTATTGGATCTTTCATCTTTTTCTTGGTATTACATATTTGTTAAATAAAAATTAAACACCCTGTCTTTTTGAGTGAGGGCAGGGAGGACCTGAAATAAGACGGTGTTTACTAAGGCAAATAATTGAAAATTAAATCTGCACTTTATGGAAATGAAAAATATTAACATCTTTTTCCTCATTTTTTTGTATTACTATATTAGCTAATGATCAAAGTTGTTAAAATTATAAATTTATGATGCAGAAATAAAATTGAAATATTTTGATACTCAACTACTTTTAGGTGGGTGACGAATTGTCCCCTCTTTCTCTAATTCTGCTCATTACAAAGAAAACGGGGAAAAAATACCTTTTTTCAACTGTGAGGGCACTAGGGAATTTTTAAAAGACCTGTCTGAAAGTTCAAGATGGCCAAGGGCGCAGTGGCTCATGCCTGTAATCCCAGCACTTTGGGAGGCCGAGGTGGGCGGATCACCTGAGATCAGGAGTTCCAGACTAACCTGGCCAATGTGGTGAAACCCTATCTCTACTAAAAGTACAAAAATTAGCTGGGCGTGGTGGCACGTGCCTGTAATCCCAGCTACTTGCTACTTGGGAGGCTGAGGCAGAATTGCTCGAACCCAGGAGGCGGAGGTTGCAGTGAGCCGAGATTGCATCATTGCACTCCAGCCTGGGCAACAGAGCAAGACTTGGTCTCAAAAAAAAAAAAAAAAAGTTCAAGCCATCCCTCGCCACACACTCTTTCCTGCCGCCCTAGCCCTCCTCCACTCGCCTTCCTGGAGCCGCCTCTGTAACTTCATTCTCCTGTCCTTGGAAGGTGCCTTCACATTTCTGTCATCTGTTAGTGGTTAAACCTCCGCCTGCAGCTGTTGCCCATCTTGTTCTCTAACTTTAATTTTGGTTAGTGTCAGCCTATGGTCAGACTGAGCCATTTACTGATTCTGTCCTTTTAAGCTGTTACGAAACTTTCCTCACCAAATTTGGAAATGAACCATCATTCTGGCCTTGGGGAAACAAAGCCACAGATAAGTTCTTTGGTAATTTGTGGTAGGGTGTGTTGGAAACATTAGTCCAGTACTCAAATGTTCAGGTACCTGCTCTGTGCCATGCCTGTGTTGTATTTTGAGCTACCCTGATGGGCAGCAGCCCCTGCTCTCGCGGTGCTGCGCACAGTCCACTTGGGGAATAGGGTCAGTAAACAGGCTGCTGTAGTGCGGCTAGTGCTAGGCGCGATGTGTGAAACAGTGGTATTGGAGCACATAGATGGGGACCCAGTTCAGTGCTGTCAATCCTGGAAGGCCTCCCAGAGGGAGTGATCAATGTCAAAGTCAGACCTGAAGCATAAGCAGACATCTACTCAGACCAGAGGAAATAGCTGTGTGAAGGCCCTGAGAAGAGACCACAGCACATGTGAGGACCTGGAGGGCCTAGAGGGAGGAGAGGGAGTGGCAGGATACGAGTATGGGAAAGGCTTGCTGTGGTGAGGAATGTGGGGCTTGATCTTGACGCACTGGGAAGCCATTTAAGGCTTTTCAGGCCGGGTGCGGTGCTCAGGCCTGTAATCCCAGCACTTTGAGAGGCCAAGGCGGGTGGATCACGAGGACAGGAGATGACAGCCTGGCCAACATGGTGAAACCCCATCTCTACTAAAAAAAAAAAACAAAACAAAAATTAGCTGGATGTGGTGGCTGGTGCACACCTGTAGTCCCAGCTACTCAGGAAGCTGAGGCACAAGAATCACTTGAACTCAGGAGGTGGAGGTTGCAGTGAGCCAAGATCGCGCCACTGCACTCTACACTCCAGCCTGGGTGACAGAGCGAGACTCCGTCTCAAAAGAAAAAAACAGCTGTTCAGCAGGTGTGGTTTAGAAGAGCAGGCTGGAACGTGGACCGGAGGGAGTAGACAGGAGATGGGCCAGGCAGTGCCAGCAGGGGATGCTGTTGGACTGCGCTGGGCGGTAGCAGTGGGCATACGTGGGTTCCAGACTCTATGTACTGGGCCCCGTCTACTGAATAGGCTGGGGGTAAGGTGGGGAGAGGGCGCCTCCAGTGATCCTGTCTGGTGCACCTGGGTAGGTGGTGGTGTCAATTCCTGAGACTGGGAGGGAGAGCTGATCTCAGGTTTGGATGGGTTGAGTTTGAGGTGTCTGGGACATCCAAATGGCAAAGTACAGCCAAGCAAGCAGCTCAGTGACCAGCCTGAGTGCCCAGCAGGGTGGCAGTGCAGCAGCGCCACATTCAGGTGGTTCACGGATGAGAGGAATCTTAGCAGAACGGGAGGTGGGGTGGAGACAGTGAGGGCGGACAACTCTTTTAAGGTGTCTGGCTAAGCCGGGCGTGGTGGCAGGCGCCTGTAGTCCCCGCCGCTCAGGAGGCTGAGGCAGGTGGGTACCTTGAGCCCAGGAGTTCAAGGCTGCAGTGAGCTATGGTTGTGCCACTGCACTCCAACCTGGGTGACAGCAAGATCCTGTCTCTAATGAGGCAGGTGACACGCAGTTTATTTCTTTTTGAGACACAGTCGTTCTGTTGCCTAGGCTGGAGTGCAATGGCGTGACCTTGGCTCACCGCAACCTCTGCCACCAGGGTTCAAGAGATTCTCCTGCCTCAGCCTCCTGAGTGGCTGGGACTACAGGTGCGCAACACCACGCCTGGCTGATTTTTGTATTTTTAGTAAACATGGGGTTTTACCATGTTGGCCAGGCTGGTCTCGAACCCTGACCTCAGGTGATCCACTGGCCTCAGCCTCCCAAAGTACTGGGATTACAGGCGTGAGCCACCGCGCCCAGCCGACAAGTAGTTTACATACTTGTGGGAAGGACCTGGCAGACAGAGGCTACAGAGCACAGCCCTGAGGAAGCAGAGAGGGGCCCAGAGCCTGGAGGACGCTGGCCTTACACGGAGGAAGGATGGGTGTGGGGGGCTCCACTGCTGACCTGTTTCCTGGCGGAGGACGCAGGGTCCTTCGCCAGAGAGGAGAAAGGAGGCACTGGGCGGAGGGCAGCAAAGGTTTTAAGTAGCTGTCTAGAATGGAGGACACTGAATAAGGAAACAAGATTGCTTTTGGGGTAGGAGGCTGTAAACAGCGCCCCAGGGGTATGTGTTCCGCTTGAGGTGGCCTATCCGTTTAACACCTGTGTCCTGGGCACGGTGGACTCTTTGTGTTCTTTCTTCAAACCCTCAACTTGAGACAGGTTTATTAGTTAATTAGTGATTTCACAGTATCCTTTCGCAGGCCAATCCCCACTCCAATCGTTCCCTCAGCAACCCCAGGGGTGTCAGACGGGGCACCCTCCCACTGTCTTCTCCAGCCAGCCTTAAAAACCCCAGACACGCCAGCCCGGGAACGATCTCAGTGTGGAATTTTAAGTCACCTTGTCAGCACAGACACCTCTGGGGTCCCCAGAAGACCTGTGGCAAAGTTCTCTAAACCGAACCTGGAGAGGGGAAGGTTTTCAAGCGGGAACCACATAAATTCACCTAAAACTCACGCCTACACCCCTCTGTGATAAAAGATTTCTGTTTCTTCTGTTGGAGACTGAATTTTCTCTTCAAGACTACAGTACCGTATCTGAAAAATAGTTAAATTCGTAATATTTCTATTAATAGTTTTCTTGCCTTAGAAGCCAAGTTAAAAAAGTCACTTTCTGAAAGCAACCATTTCACAGTTCATCTTTTTCAATAATGTCTAATCTATAGCAGAAAATGTAACCTATTTTTTTTTAAATCACTCAAGTAGTAAAGAAACTTCTTAAACTTTTTGTTTTGTTTTGTTTGTTTTTTTGAGACAGAGTCTTGCTCTGTTGCCCAGGCTGGAGTGCAGTGGCGCCATCTCAGGTCACTGCAACCTCCACCCTCCAAGTTCAAGTCATTCTCATGCCTCAGCCACCCGAGTAGCTGGGATTACAGGCACTCACCACTATCCTTGGCCCATTATTGTTATTTGCTTATCTCTACATTTGTTTATAGTTGAAAGTTTCCATCAAAAAGTTTTAAGATGGCTGGGCACAATGGCTCATGCCTGTAATCCTAACACTTAGGGAGGCTGAGGCAGGTAGATCACTTGAGGCCAGGAGTTCAAGACTAGCCTGGCTAACATGGTACAAAAAATACAAAAATTAGCCAGGTGTGGTGGCATACACCTGTAATCCCAGCTACTTCAGTGGCTGAGGCACGAGAATCACCTGAACCTAGGAGGTGGCGGTTACAACGAGCCGAGATCAGGAGGATTGCTTGAGGTAGGGAGTTTGCAATCAGCCTGGGCAATATAGTGGGACCCTATCTCTACAAAAAACAAAAAATTAGCCAGGTGTGGTACGTTCCTGTAGTCCCAGCTACTTGGGGGGCTGAGGCCAGAGGATCACTTGAGCCTGGGAGTTAAGGCTGCAGTAAGCCAGGATCATACCACTGCCCTCCAGCCTGGGCAACAGAGTGAGAAACCCTGTCTCAAACACACAAACAAAAAACAAATGTAGGAAGAATGTAATGAACTCACATGTGCTCACTCAGGAATAACTATTAACAATTTGCAGATCTCATTTCATCAAACACCTCCCACACCCAGCAGGATTTTTTTCCTTGAGTTTTTTAAGGCAATTCTCATGTCATGTCACCTACAAGTTCCAAATGATAAAGACCTTATTGATATAGTACTTGATATAGTAATGATAGTAGTTACAGAACTACTATGCCATTATCACACCTAACAAAATTAGCAATAACTCTTTATCTCATCTAAGCACCTCCATGCCCGCCTCCTTGAGCCAACAGGATTATTTTGTTTCTTTTTATTTATTTATTTTTTTTATGAGACGGAGTCTCACTCTGTCGCCCAGGCTGGAGTGCAGTGGCGCAATCTCGGCTCACTGCAAGCTCCGCCTCCCGGGTTCACGCCATTCTCCTGCCTCAGCCTCTCCGAGTAGCTGGGACTAAAGGCGCCCGCCACCACGCCCGGCTAATTTTTTGTATTTTTAGTAGAGATGGGGTTTCACCGTGGTCTCGATCTCCTGACCTCGTGATCCGCCCGCCTCGGCCTCCCAAAGTGCTGGGATTACAAGCGTGAGCCACCGTGCCCGGCCCCGGCTAATTTTTTGAATTTTTTTTTTTTTTTTTTTGATATGGAGTCTTGCTCTGTCGCCCAGGCTGGAGTGCAGTGGCGCGATCTCGGCTCACCGCAAGCTCCGCCTCCCGGGTTCACACCATTCTCCTGCCTCAGCCACTCGAGTAGCTGGGACTACAGGCGCCTGCCACCATACCCGGCTAATTTTTTGTATTTTTAGTAGAGACGGGGTTTCACTGTGTTAGCCAGGATGGTCTCCATCTCCTGACCTCGTGATCCGCCCGTCTCGGCCTCCCAAAGTGCTGGGATTACAGGCGTGAGCCACCACACCTGGCCCCAACAGGATATTTTCAAAGTCCAGCAAGCAAGTCTGGGCATCTGAGGTCATGTGTGAGACTGACTCCCTTTCCTGCCCCCACTCGGGCTTCTGGGAGTTCTGCCCCTTCCAACCTTGCATGACTCACCTGCTACCCACCTCCTCGGCCTGGCTGTGCAGGTCCTGCCACCTGGCCCTCAGCATCCTGCCTGTTCCTTGCAGCCTCACGTGCCCATTCAGCCCTTCCCATCCTCCACTGGGAATGAACTCTTCCCTCTCCCTCCTGGGCTCAAGTGATCCTCTCACCGCAGCCTTCTGAGTAGCTGGGACTGCAGGTGTGTGCCACTTCACCCTACTTTTTTTTTTTTGAGACAGGGTGTCACTCTGTGGCCCCACTGCAGCCTTGACCTCCCATGCTCAGGTGATCTTCCTACCTCAGCTGCCTGAGTAGCTGGCACTACAGGCACATACCACCATGCCTGGCTAATTATTATTATTTTTTCTTTTCAAACAATTTTTTTTTCAGAATAGAGATGAGGTTCAGGCTGGTCTCGAACCCTGAGCTCAAGTGATCCTCCCACCTTGGCCTCCTAAAGTGCTGGGATTACAGGCATGACCCACTGTGCCCAGCCAAATTTTTATTTTTAGCAGAGACAAGGTCTTGCTGTGTTGTCCTGGCTGGTCTCGAACTCCGGGGCTCAAGTGATCCTCCCACTTGGGCTTCCCAGAGTGCTGGGATTACAGGCATGAGCCACAGCCCCCGACCTAATTTTTAGAACATTTTATGTAGAGACGAGGTCTCACTACACTCCCCAGGCTGGTCTGGAACTCCTGGCCTCAAGCAATCTTCCCACCTTGGTCTCCCAAAGTGTTGGAATTACAGACATGAGCCACTGTGCCTGGCCTGAAATTTTATTCTGAGATGCTGCCTCGCTCCCCAACCCCTCGCCCATAGCATAGTAATAGGATAACTATCTAAAATAATCTGAAACTTCTATGTTGTGCTGGCAAAGTTGCTTGAATGAATGATCCTACAACCTAAACCTATAAAATGTGGGTTCTGAACAAGATCATTCCATAAATATAAATGCTTTTGAGGACATATATATTTACAGTGACAGAAATGAGCACTTGAAATGTTTAGCCAAGAAATTGCTAATATCAGCCGGGCATGGTGGCTCACGCCTGTAATCCCAGCACTTTGGGAGGCCAAGGTGGGTGGATCACGAGGTCAGGAGATCGAGACCATCCTGGCTAATATGGTGAAACCCCGTTTCTACTAAAAAATACAAAAAATTAGCTGGGTGTGGTGGCGGGCGCCTGTAGTCCCAGCTACTCAGGAGGCTGAGGCAGGAGAATGGCATGAACCTGGGAGGTGGAGCTTGCAGTGAGCCGAGATTACGCCACTGCACTCCAGCCTGGGTGACAGAACGAGACTCTATCTCAAAAAAAAAAAGAAAGAAAGAAAAAAAAGAAATTGCTAATATCTGCTAGCATCAGTAATGTCCTTGACATCTGCTAGCAATTTATGGCAGAGCTTTGGAAATTAAAAAAACTGGCTTTATGCCTTAAAAAAAAAAAAAATGTCCTTGCTACCTACTAAGCAACAACCCTTTGCAGAGATGCCATTATCTTCAGATAATCTCTTTAACAGATAAGAATATTGAGCAAGTTGACCAAGGTCATGGAGAAGCTGGAATCTGAGTCCAAGCAGTCTGACTCATCATAAATTATAAATTATCTATAGAACTGGGCTGTCCAATAGCCACTAAGCACACAAGAGTACCTAATTTAAAATTTAACTTGATTTACAATTCAGTTCCCTAGTCACACCAGGCTCTCCTGAAGTGCTCAGTAGCACATGTAGCTCATGGCTACCATATTGCACAGCACCAATCTATTATAGAACATTTTCACCACTGCAGAAAGTTCCACTGGAGAGGGTGTAGTTTTAGAACATTTTGGAGTATTTAAAACTTCTCTAAGTAGTTTTAAAAGATTTCTTTTTATGCCCCAGAAAAAAAGGCTTATGAAATATTGTTAAGAAAAACAGAACCCAAAACTGCACCAAGAGATTTGAGGGATAGAATTAAATATAAATATCGTTACAATTAACCCTTGAATAATACAGCTTTGAAAAATGCAGGTCCACTTATACATTGTTTCCCCCTCAGTCACCCCTGAGACAGCAAGACCAACCCCTCTTCCTCCTCTGCAGCCTACTCAACATGAAGATGACGAGGATGAAGACCTTGATCCTCACTGAAACTGATGACTCACCTTCACTTAATAAACAGTAAATATATTTTTTCCTCCTTATGATTTTTTTTTTTTTTTTTTGAGACAGAGTCTCACTCTGTCACCCAGGCTGGAGTACAATGTCATGATCTTGGCTCATTGCAACCTCTACCTCCCCAGGTTCAAGTGATTCTCCTGCCTCAGCCTCCTGAGTAGCTGAGATTACAGGCACCAACAACCCTGGCTAATTTTTGTATCTTTAGTAGAGCTGGAGTTTTACTATGTTGGCCAAGCTGCTCTTGAACTCCCGATCTCAAGTTATTTGCCCACCTCAGCATCCCAAAGTGCTGAGATTACAGGTGTGAGCCACCGCACCTGGCCTGATTTTCTTAATAACATTCTATTTTCTCTAGTTTATTGTAGGAATACAGTATATAACACATATAAAATATAAAATATGTGTTACTTGACTTTTTATGTTATTGGTAAGCCTTCCGGTCAACAGTAAGCTATTAATAGTTGAGTTTTCAGGGAGTCAAAGGTTATACTTGGATTTTTGACTACTCAACCCCCAGGTTGTTCAAAAGCCAACTGTATTTTGTCTTATTATTTTATTTTTTGAAATAGGGTCTCACTCTCAGCCAGGCTGGAGTGCAGTGGTGCAATCACGGCTCACTGCAGCCTCAACCTCCTGGGCCCAGGTGATCCTCCCACCTCAGCCTCCTGAGCAGCTGGGACAACAGGTGTGCATCACCACACCCAGCTAATTTGTGTATTTTTTTTTGTAGAGATGGGGTCTCACTATGTTGCCTAGGCAGGTCTTGAACTCCTGGGCTCAAGCAATCTTCCCACCTTGGCCTCCCAAAGTGCTGGGATTACAGGTGTGAGCCACTGCATCTGGTCTTGTTTCATATTTTTATAAACTTTGCAGATTTTTAAGAAGAATCACTTATTTACTTTACTCTTATAACCGCAAAATAAAAAACCTTGAGAGAAAAGAGGAATGGGGGCACTTACCTGTCCAATCTGTGGGAATATACTAAAAGAAAATGGCACCATCAGTCCCATTGCCAGGACAGTACAAGACAGTTTCAAGATCCACAATGACCCTGGGTTTTTCCTGAAAAACTGGGTCCTGTAAGAGACAAGGCATGGCTCACAAGTGATGTTAAACTATCAGGGCTTATTTTCTGAACAGCTGGATCAGGGCCTGTTTTTTTGTTTTGTTTTTTTTGTGTGTGTGTGTGCACCTGAACAGCTGGATCAGGGCCTGTTCTTTTTTCTTTTTGTTGTACCTGAACAGCTAGATCAAGGCCTGTTTTTTTTTATTGTTTTGTTTTGTTTTGTTTTTTTGAGAGAATCTTCCTCTGTCACCCAGGCTGGAGTGTAATGGTGCCATCTTGGTTCACTGCAATCTCCGCCTCCTGGGTTCAGGCGATTCTCCTGCCTCAGCCTCTCGAGTAGCTGGGATTATAGGCGCCCGCCACCACGCCTGGCTAATTTTTGTATTTTCAGTAGAGACGGGGTTCACCATGTTGGCCAGGCTGGTCTAGAACTCCTGACCTCAGGTGATCTGCCCACCTTGGCCTCCCAAAGTGCTGGGATTACAGGCGTGAGCCACCGCACCATCCCATCCCTCCTTCTTGGAAATGTGCTCCACCTGTGGTCCTAGCAGGCGATTCCCAGCCTCGCCACACTGGAGAGGGGCATGTGCACCCCAGGCACGCGACCTAACTCAGGCCCACAGAATCCTTCCCCAGGAGTCTGCCCTGAGGGGAAGACATTCCTGCCTCCCCTGGGGTTTGCTGTGTTCCACCTCTGATCAGGAGGCTGTGAGGCTATGAGCTGGGAGTTACCAGCAAGTGGGTCCCTCATCAACATGAAGAAGCCTATCTGGCAGGAGAGAAGGAACCAACACCCACGAGGGTGACAGAGAGGTGCGCCCTGCAGAGGAGCTTCTGTTCAAGCTGCCATGGACTGCAGTCCTTGCCCATTCCAGCCCTAAAGCCCCACGTCTCCCCTCGGGCCTGAGCTCTTGCAGGTTAGGTTTCTCATACTGGTGGCCACAGGAACCCTGATGGATGCCCAGGTTCTCCACCTCGTAGGCCATTTCTGGCTTCTTAAAAGGGATGAATCTGAATCCGGAGTCGCTGAAGCTAATTTAAAACATGCTTGGAATGGGGGTTTAGAGGGGAGGGCTTGAGCAATATTCACAGCACATCAGGGCCAGGGGAACCTGCAAATCATCCAAGCCCCTCATTCTAGAGGTGAGGAAATGGCTGTGGAAGGTCCTTGGACATGCCAAGGACACGGGGTAACTGCAGGCAGAGCCTGGGCTGGATTCCCCATTCGGTGGAATCTGCACACCTGGATTTCCACGCCTGCCACAATCAATCCGACTGTCTTAGCTGTGATGTGTGTTTATGGGAAGGTTACTGAGCCAACCTCTTCCCACCCTCCACCAGGGTCAGTATCTGACAGGTTTTATAAGGATTTGACTTTCAAATCCCTACCTGGGGATATGACCGTGCCTCTTACCTTTTAAAAAAGTAGCTGAAGACTTCAGGAATCAGAGCTGAGGTCCCAAACAGCACTATTCTGGATGCTAGCGTTTCTCTAACAGCCTAGCAAAAATGAAAAGAAAACAGCTTAGGTTGGGCAAGGTGGCTCACGCCTGTAATCCCTGCACTTTGGGAGGCCAAGGTGGGTGGATCGCTTGAGGTCAGTAGTTTGAGACCGGCCTGGCCAACATGGTGAAACCCCGTCTCTACCAAAAAATTCAAAAATTAGCCCGGTGTGGTGTTATGCACCTGTAGTCCCAGCTACCCAGGAGACTGAGAAACGAGAATCACTTGAACCTGAGAGGCGGATTTTGCAGTGAGCCGAGATCACGCCATTGCACTCCAGATTGGGCGACAGAGTGAAACTCTGTCTCAAAAAAGAAGCTTAGTACAGGAGCAAGACGATCTCCAGGGATCCCACAACTCCTGCGAGAGACAGACAACAGCACCCCTCCCTTCTCACTTAGAAAAAGAATGCCCATGGAAAGAGGCGGAGGGGACGCCTTCCACGTAACTTTCCAGGTACAGGTGTGTGGAGGTCGGCTGCACTTGGTGCCAGAAATAGCTGGGAGGTGATTCACCTCCTCTTGACTCCACAGTGGTCTCCATCCGTCTGCCAAACCACCCCAAATAAACCATCCACTAAGTACAAGCAAAGGTGGCTTCTAGACAGATCCTCACTGAGAACCAAATGGTTCCTCAGTGGAAATGCTGGATTTGCCACAGAGGTTTGCTCCATATTTCCCATCCAAGCCAAGTCTCTGCCACTGGCCTCCTGTCCTGACCTGGCTCAGCAGTGACTCTCATACCTGCCACTGGGGAAGCCTCCAAATGCCCAGCTCTGAGGGCACGGGCACAGCATGGGACCCACACGAGGCTGCCTGTCCGTACCCACGTTTCACAGCGAATTAAAAGTATTATACTATAAAACTGTGTTATGTACAGGTTATAACATTTTTGTAATCTTTTCTATAATGTACATTACGCTATACATTAAACATTTAAACATACAATTTACTGTATGGGTGAATATGTACAAAACCATGTACCCTCAAGGGCACTTTAAGGGACTTGTAAGGGAAATTTTGACTATAAAACAGCTCATGTTAACTTTTTTACTACTTTCATTTATTTATTTATTTTTAGAGACAGGGTCTCACTCTGTCATCCAGGCTGGAGTACAGTGGCATGATCACGGCTCACTGCAGCATTGACCTCCCAGGCTCAAGCAATCCTCCTACCTTAGCCTCCCAAGTAGCCAGAATCACAGGTACACCCTACCACACCCAGCTAACTTTTCGATTTTTTGTAGAGATGTGATCTCACTATGTTGCCCAAGCTGGTCCCAACTTCCTGGCCTCAAGCAATCCTCCTGCCCCAGCCTCCTGAGTAGCTAACATGTTAACTTTAGAACCCACCCCTGGGTAAGACACATACACCACAAACAGCACATCGTGTACCCAAGAGGAGCAGGCACACCTGTGCCCGTCCTTCCCTGCATTCTGTTCCTTCCACTTCCAGCTTCCCATGATTGGCTTTGACCTACCTTCCCAGGCTCCCCCTACTGCCAGGCCCCTGCTCTCTGCTTGCACCTCTGCCCTGCTGTAGGTGACAGTCATGCTTGTGTGGTTCCCTCTGCAGGGAATGCCTTTCCCCCCCACAAAAGAGAGGAAGCCGAGGAGGGCTGTTTTTAAAATAAGGTCTCAGGGGCCGGGCATGGTGGCTCATGCTTATAATCCCAACACTTTGGGAGGCCAAGGTGGGCAGATCACCTGAGGTCAGGAGTTCAAGACCAGCCTCGCCAACATGGTGAAACCCTGTCTCTACTAAAAACACAAAAATTAGCCAGGCATGGTGGTGGGCGCCTGTAATCCCAGCTACTTGGGAGGCTGAGGCAGGAGAATCACTTGAACCTGGGAGGCAGAGGTTGCAGTGAGCCGAGATCACACCATTGCACTCCAGCCTGGGCAATAGAGCGAGACTCAGTCTCTAAAATAAAAGAAATAAAAGTCTCAGGGATATAAAGTAAAATTGCTTGACTTTGGAAGGGAAAAATGGCTGTTATTGTGCTGTATGTCTGCGTCAGTGGGGCGAGGCCCACCTCTCTCCCTTAGTCCTATGTGTGGGGAGGACACTCCAAGTGAGACGCCGTCATTAGGAGGCGCTGTGTGCAACGGAGTGGCTTACAGGGCCAGTCAGGGAAACAACAGCCACGAGTCACCTGAAATTGGACCAACAGTGCCCTGTTACCATCAGATATTGCTGGTTACGCAGTTTCTGAAATTTTAGCCAAAGAAAATAACCTTCCAGGGACAGGGAAGTGATAGAAGAATGCTTATGCACAGTTGCAGACACTTTATTCTTCGGAGAAAAAAAAGACTTTTTTTTTAAAAGTAGACCAGTAAAGCTTTTCTTTGACCGTAACATGCCCCTCATGCCAAAAATGAAGTTTCTTCTGGTGAGATGGACTCCAGACAGCCAGTCAAGCCTGAGGCTACCTTCCCGCTGGAGGCTGGGGCTCCTGGGGAGACGGGGCTCTCACTGGTCAGGGTGTGGGTCTCCAGAGCCTAGCACCAAGCCTGGCAGGCAGGAGGTGCTGGGAACAACTTGCTGATTGGATATTTGCTCTAAGCTGGGTGCAGTGCCTCACACCTCCCAGCGCTCTGGGAGGCCAAGGCAGGAGGATCACTTGAGGCCAGGAGTGTGAGACCAGCCTGGGCAACATAGTGAGACCCCGTCTCTACAAACATTTTTTAAAAATTAGCCATGTATGGTGGTGCACAGCTGTAGTACTCAGAAGGCTGAGGCAGGAGGATTGCTTGAGCCCAGGAAGTTGAGGCTGCAGTGAGCCATGTTCGTACCATTGCCCTTCAGCTTGGGTGACAGAGGGAGACTCTGTCTCTATAAATAGATGAATAAATAAATAAACAAACTTAAAAAAATGTGCTCTCACTCTCCTCTCCAGCTTTATGAATAGGTCACAGCAATACTAACACCTTAAGTTCACATGGAGTTGTGGAGAAATACAAACACACATATGCATAAAGATGTGCAAGTGAACGTCAGAGCAGCCTGATTCATAATAACCCAAGGCTGGACACAAGCCAAACATCCACCGCCTGCAGAATAGATAAGCAAAATGTGGCACATCCAGGAACGGAATACTACTCAGCAATGAAAAGTAACAAACGACCAACATGTGGTACAAGATGGATGAATCTCAAACGTGAAAGAAGCAAGACACAAAAAACTACTGTGTGATTCACTTATGTATAATTTTTGGAAAAAGCAAAAACTAAGAAGACAGAAAAGCAAGCCAGTGGCCCGGCATGGGGGCTCACGCCTGTAATCCCAGCACTTTGGGAGGCCGAGGCGGGTGGATCATGAGGTCAGGAGATTAAGACCATCCTGGCTAACACGGTGAAACCCCGTCTCTACTAAAAATACAAAAAATTAGTTGGGTGCGGTGACGCGCGCCTATACTCCCAGCTACTCGGGAGCTGAGGCAGGAGAATCACTTGAACCTGGGAGGCAGAGGTTGCAGTGAGCCAAGATTGCACCACTGCACTCTAGCCTGGGTGACAGAGCGAGACTCCAACTCAGGAAAAAAAAAAGAAGCAGATCAGTTCTTCCCTAGGGCTGGGGGTGGGGGTGGGGGTGGGCATTTAGGACATTTTTAGGATGATGAAAATGTTCTACAACTGGACTGTGGTGATGGTCACACAACTGTTTCATTTATTTATTATTATTATTTTTTGAGACAGAGTCTTTCTCTGTCGCCCAGGCTGGAGTGCAGTGGCACAATCTCAGCTCACTGCAACCTCTACCTCCTAGGTTCAAGTGATTCTCCTGCCTCAGCCTCCTGAGTAGCTGGGATTACAGGCTTGCGCCACCACGCCCAGCTAATTTTTCTATTTTTAGTAGAGATGGGGTTTCACCATGTTGACCAGGCTGGTCTCGAACTCCTGACCTCAGGTGATCTGCCTGCCTCGGCCCCACAAAGTGCTGGGATTACAGGCGTGAGCCACTGCGCCCGGCCTATTTTTTATTTTTTGAGACAAGGGTCTCTGTCACCTAGGCTGGAGTACAGTGGTGCGGTAACAGCTTGCTGCAGCCTCAACCTCCTAGGCTCAGCTGATCCTCTCACCTCAGCCTCCTAAGCAGCTGGGACTACAGATGCACCCCGCCATGCCTAGCTAATTTTTAAAAAATTTTTTTGTAGAGATAGGGTTTCGCTACGTTCCCCAGGCTGGTCTCGCACTCATGGACTCAAGCGATCTGCCTCCCAAAGTGTTGGGATTACAGGCATGAGTGAGCCACAGTGCCTGACTGCACAATTGTTTTAAACTGACTAAAATTCATCAAACTATCCTCTTACAATGGGTAAATTTTACAGTATGTAAATTATACCTCAATAAAGCTGTTTGAAAAAATGTCTCTTTCGGGTGTTTTCTTTTTTTTCCCCCAGGGGAAAGCGCAAACGCAGTCCCAGGTGGTTCGTTTTTGTTTGTTATTTTTGAGATGGGGTCTCATTCTGTCGCCCAGGCTGGAGTGCAATGGCACAATCTCGGCTCACTGCAACCTCCACCTCTCATGTTCAAGTGATTCTCCTGCCTCAGCCTCCCGAGTAGCTGGGATTACAGGCACCCGCCACCATGCCCAGCTAATTTTTGCATTTTTAGTAGACATGGGGTTTCACCATGTTGGCCAGGCTGGTCTCGAACTCCTGACCGACTGCAAGTGATCCAACTTATGGGTGGTTTGTTGGCCCAGAACCTTCATTTCAAACTAGTGACCTATTTTCTTTCTGGCAGCAATTTCTCTGTTACTTACAATTATTTTATCTCTGTCATAATTCATTTAGGTAAGGAGCTATGCTACTAGATGGTCTAGTGGAAATACCGTTAGCATGTATCTGATGGTTTATAATTCAGCTTTGTCAGTCAGTGATAGGATTTAAAGTAATATGTTTGGTGAGCTGAAAAATGACGTATTTACTGATGGAATGAACAGCCATCTTTTCTGACCTCTTCTGCTACCAACATGCTGGTCAGTAGAAGGACGTACCCTGGCTGGCTAAGGGAGTCCTCTGGATCCCACACTGCCAGAAGCCCGGTTAGTCCCTTCACTTCGTATCAGGGCTGTTCCACTCTGCTTGATATGTCATTTGCAAACAACTAAAGTCTTCAGCTAAAGTCATTTCACAGGGACCAAAAAAGATCTCACCTGCTAAGAACATATTATTTTAAAAGTCCACACCCAAAATGAAAAGACCATAGATTATACCAGGTTCTCACAGCTGAATGCACTCAGGAGTCACTGTGTTGAACTGAACAAAAGAATACTTTGGCCAGGCCCAGTAGCTCATCCCTGTAATCCCAGCACTTTGGGAGGCCAAGGTGGGCAGATCACTTGAGCCCAGGAGTTTGAGACACGACTGGGCAACACGGCGAAACCCCACGTCTACAAAAAGCACAAACATGAGCCAGGCATGGTGGTGCATACTTTGAATCCCAGCTACTTGGAAGGCTGAGGTGAGAGAATCACCTGAACCTGGGAGGTTGAGGCTGTAGAGAGCCGTGATCACACCACTGCACTCCAGCAACAGAAGGAGACCCTGTCTCAAAAAAAAAAAAAAAAAAAGGAAGAAGAAACTAATAGTAAAAATTATTCAAAATTGAGGCCTTGAAAAGGAGTTTTGGATCAGAGAATTCAATGTTCTAAGTCCATTCTTGACAAAAGTAGTCCTTAGCAATGAAGACTATAAGGACATCTGCTGAATGGGAGAAGCAGGGGCTCTCTTAACCCCAGAGAGGGGTGTCCACTGACCTCTGTAAGTGCAGAGCAGGCTGGGAGGGGAGTGGCCCCCAATCAGCACACACTGGGAGGGCAGATATTGGACTTGAAGGACAGGATCTCACTCTCAGAGGTGCCCAGCACTTGTCAGATGCCTGTCTGTGGCAGTCAGACTCACGGGTCACCATGGCAACAGTACCCAGTTATTTAATCCAGCACTCATCTAGCTGTTGCTGTAGGGGTACTCTGCAGACATGGGGCACATCTGCAATCAGCTGACTTTAAGAAAAGCAGGTTACCACCAGGCGCGGTGGCTCACACCTGTAATCCCAGTACTTTGGGAGGCTGAGGTGGGCGGAACACCTGAGGTCAGAAGTTCGAGACCAGCCTGGCCAACACGGTGAAACCCTGCCTCTACTAAAGATACAAAAATTGGCTGGGCGTGGTGGTACGCACCTGTAATCCCAGCTACTCAGGAGGCTGAGGGAGGAGAATCGCTTGAACCCGGGAAGCGGAGGTTGCAGTGAGCTGAGATCACGTCACTGCACTCCAGCCTGGGTGACAGGGCAAGACTCCGTCTCAAAAAAAAAAAAAGAAAAGAAGGTTACCCTCCACAATGTGGGTGGGCCTCATCCAATCAGTTGGAGGCCTTACAGGCAAAAACTGAGGTTTCCCAAAGAAGAAATTCTGCCTCAAGGCTGTAGCAGCAGCTCGTGTCCAAGTTTCCAGCCTCCAGGCCTGCCCTGTAGATTCCCACAATTGTGTAAGACAATTCCTTAGAACAAATCTCTTAATAGACATGTACTGCCCAGGTGTGGCGATGCATACCTGTAATCCCAGCACTTTGGGAGGCCATGGTGGCAGGATCACTTGAACTCAGGAGTGAATGGGAAGGACAATGGAGACAGAGGTTGCATGCTTTTCTTTTGAGATTTCAAAAAGGAATTGGGGGCCAGGCATGGTGGCTCATGCCTGTAATCCTAGCACTTTGGGAGGCCAAGCCAGGTGGATCACTTGAGGCCAGGAGTTTGAGACCAGCCTGGCCAACATGCTGAAACCCCGTCTCTACTAAAAATACAAAAATAAGCCAGGTGCGGTGGTGTGTGCCTGTGGTCCCAGCTACTTGAGAGGCTGAGGTGGGAGGATCGCTTGTGTTAGGGAGGCAGAGGTTGCAGTGAGCCAAGACTGCACCATTGCACTCCAGGCCAGTGCGACAGAGCAAGACCCTGTCTCAGAAAGAAAGATTATGTACATATATCCCATTGGTTCTGTTTCTCCAGAGAACCCAGACTAATGCCCCATCTTATCAGGGGGCAAAATGAGAAATTTATCTCTCAGCATGCTAAGGAAAGACGGGTAAAGAAAGGTTGAAGGCAGACATAAATTTGTCACCGGCTTTCAAACAGAAAAGTCTAGTCTTTGCCCAAAAGGCAAGCAGCTATAGCTCCAGCCTGTCTCTTACCTTTGTCCCAGCAGTTCTGGAATGGCCCAGGACATTGCCTTCCTTGTCCATGACCGCAATCCCCTTAATGGATTCAAGACTTCGGGACATGTAGACATTCACTCCACTGGCTTGCGCTGTAGATGTAAAGAAGTAAAGAACACCCAAGACGGGGGTGAGTCTTGTTCCAGCAAAGGAACATCTCTTTGGCTGTCTGTCCCCTGCAAGCCTCTTTCTCTGACAGCTGGCCTTTCTTGACCCTCAGGTGGACACCTGCCATAGGCTGGGCCAGCCAGATGCTCTCCTGGGGCTGTGGAAGTAGGCTCAGAACTGCTGGCCACTCAGTCTTGGATCCTGACCACAGCCTGGGACCAGCTTCCGGCACCCCTGCTTCCTTACCGGATTCCAGGAGAAACCCTGGGATCTTGGGAACATATCCCTCCCTCGTCTTTGCTTAAGTTGTAAGGTTTCCTTTTTTTTTTTTTTTTTTTTTTTGAGACAGTGTTTCACTCATGTTGCCCAGGCTGGAGTGCAATGGTGTGATCTCGGCTCACTGCAACCTCCGCCTCCCGGGTTCAAGCAATTCTCCTGCCTCAGCCTCCAGAGTAGCTGGGATTACAGGCATGCCCCACCAGGCCCGGCTAATTTTTGTATTTTTAGTAGAGACGGGGTTTCATCATGTTGGTCAGGCTGGTCTCGAACTCCTGACCTCAAGTGATCCACCCACAATGGCCTCCCAAAGTGTTGGGATTACAGGTGTGAGCCACCGTGGCTGGCCAAAGTTGTAAGGTTTCTATAATGCCATTTCCTCAATTTCACCACTGACCTCAGTCTGCCAACTCTTCAAACTGCTATGATTCCCAAACCCAAATTTGGAGCATGACATAGTAAACTTGCAGGCTGGCAGAGGCAAAATATTCAGCTAATATCTCTGTCACCCCACTGGGTTGGAATCTCTATACTAACCATTTGCTTGCTGTGTAACTCTAGGCAAGTTACTTAACCTCCCTGTGCCTCAGTCTCCTCATCTGTAAATAGGAATAATAATATTTCCTACCCGTAAGTTGTTGTCAGGATTAAGTAAAATAATGTATGTAGAACGTTTATACAGATAATCTTTAAAATGTAGGGCCAGGCGCGGTGGCTCATGCCTGTAATCCCAGCATTTTGGGAAGCTGAGGCAGGCGAATCACTTGAGGCCAGAAGTTCAAGACTAGCTTGGCCAACATGGTGAAAGCCTGTCTCTACTAAAAATACAAAAAAACAGTTAGCTGGGCATGGTGGTGCATGCCTGTAATCCCAGCTACTTGGGAGACTGAGGCAGGAGAATTGCCTAAATCCAGCAGGCGGAGGTTGCAGTGAGCTGAGCTCACGCCACTGCACTCCAGCCTGGGTGACAGAGCAAGACTCCGTCTCAAGAAAAAAATGTAATTTGCGTTTCCAGTCTTGTGTTCATTCTTTGGGCATTAATGTGGGTAACTACAGAAAGTGTCACCTCTCAAACCAAAGACCTGATTTGGGCTTGGGGGCCTGCTGGGCTGCAAAGGCCACCTGTCATCAGTCACAATGTGCCAAGGGAGCCAGGTGCCTCTGGAGATGAAGGAGAGCTCACAGACCACAAAGACACCCCACCCAGACCGCAGGCTCCAGCCCTTCCTGCTCACCGAGGAAGACCACAGGTAAGAGTCTTTTAATCCAAGGGCCAGTCAGGCCATACTTCATCTGGACAAACTGAGGGATTACCTAGAAAACAAGAGAGAAAAATCATTATTTCATGGGTCTGAAAAATCAGCAGAACCTATTCACTAGCAGAGAGGTCGCCCTGACCTAGTTCGTATTACAAGTCAGACCACTGCCAGTGCTCTTCATGTATTTTTCCAATTTCTGCAACATGGAGGTCCTCTCCCTGTTCATCTAAGGAGTCAACAGGGCCTTAGAGAGAGGTATGTAAGTTGTTGAGAGTCACAGAGCCATTAAAGGTTTGAGCCAGGATGAGGGCCCAGGCTTGTCTGATGCTAACATCTCCATCTTTCACCATTACAGTGTCTTGACATCCAAAGCAATACACACATTATATAACACAATTTATGTAACATATTTATAACACACAATTTCTATAACAATTTTAAAAAAGGTAATAGTACCGGCCAAGCATGGTGGCTCACGGCTGTAATCCCAGCACTTTGGGAGGTCGAGGTGGGCAGTTCACCTGAGGTCAGGAGTTTCGAGACCAACCTGGCCAACATGGTGAAATCCCTTCTCTACTAAAAAATACAAAAAATTAGCTGGGTGTGGTGGCACCTGCCTGTAGTCCCGGCTACTCAGAAGGCTGAGGCAGGAGAATCACTTGAACCCAGGAGGCAGAGGTTGCAGTGAGCTGAGATCATGCTACTGCACTCCAACCTGGGCAACAGAGCAAGACTCTGTCTCAAAAAAAAAAAAAAAGGTAAGAAAATAGAAAAAAATAAAAAGACAACAGTACTATGTATATGCTTAGAAATTTAGACTATTAACGTGATTATTTTGGGATAATAGGATTACAGGTGACTTTTATTTCCTAGTCATACTTTCTAAATTGTTTAAATTGGAACATAAATTTGTAATTGGAATAAATAAAGCTTCCTGGATTCTGAGGAATACAGAAGATTGGACAGATTCTAAAAATACCTACTCCTAAGAAAGTTGAAGAAGCAACGGCTCCCGCCATGAGTAATGATCTTTCTAGCGGCTTACAAGTCTAAGGGGAAACAAAAGTACTTATTTAGCAAATATCACAGTTTTATCCAGCAAAGATAATTTTAAAACAAACACATACAACAAACTCCAAAAGGAGTAACACAAAACTCCACACCCTCTGGGTCTCATAATACTCACGTAACTTCTGTTTCCATTGATGCTATTGAATGCTGCCATGTAGGCACAGAGGAAAACCTGCCAAGAGGGGCAAATGGATCGCATTTTCGTTTCAAGCATAACAGAATTTAGTAATCGTGAAACAGGAAGAATGGCTACCTGAGGTAAAATCACGGACTTGATCCCTTTTAGTGGCATCATTGACAAAAACACCTTTTAAGAAGAAAGTGGAACAGAGTTACAAGTGTTTCTGCGGAAGAACTTGCAGTAGCAAAGAACTTTTCAGGGGAGAGGGAGAATTGAGCCCCCAAGGAGCTGGGGCAGGAGAAGATGGTGGTGGGTACAGGGGCTGCCGGTCCACAGACAAGGCTGAGTGAGCACCTGGCAAACACCAAACTAGGGGCTCTAAGGACATCCAGGGTCGCACAGCAGGCGGTGTCTCCGGGGCCTTAGTCCAGCAGGGTGGCTAAGATGTACACATTTGTTAGCTGGGCATGGTGGCTCACTCCTATAATCCCAGCACTTTGGGAGGCTGAAATGGGAGGATCACTTGAGGCCAGGAGTTGACCAGCCTGGCCAACATGGTGAAACCCCATTTCTACAAAAAACAGAAATTAGCCGGGTGTGGTGGTGCGCACCTATAATCCCAGCTACTCGGGAGGCTGAGGCAGAAGAATTGCTTGAATCCGGAAGGCGGAGGTTGCAATGGGCCAAGATCGTGCCATTGCACTCCAGCCTGGGAGACAGAGCAAGACTCCATCTCAAAAAAAAAAAAAAAAAAAAAAAATACACATTTGCTAGGGGAAGCAGACAGGAGCCTGTGGTGTGGACAAGTACCTCCTAGGCTAGGAGTGATGGCTCATGCCTATAATCCCAGCACTCTGGTAGGCCAAACTGGGAGGATCCCTTGAGGCCAGGAGTTCGACACCAGCCTGAGCAATGTAGCAAGACCCAGTCTCTGGTAAAAATAAAAAAATTAGCCTGCCATGGTGGTGAGTACTTGTATTCCCACCTACTCAGGAGGCTGAAGTAAGGAGATCGATTGAGCCTAGGAGTTTGAAGCTACAGTGAGCTATGATTGTGCCACTGCACTCCAGCCTGGGCAACAGAGCAAGACCCTATTTTAAAAAACAAAAAACGGTCCAGGCATGGTGGCTCATGCCTGTAATCCTAGCACTTTCAGAGGCCAAGGCGGGTGGATCACCTGAGGTCAGGAATTCGAGACCAGCCTGGCCAACATGGTGAAACCCCGTCTCTACTAAAAATAAAAACATTAGCTGGGTATGGTGGTGAGCGCCTGTAATCCCAGCTACTCAGGAGGCTGAGACACGAGAATTGCTTGAACGCGGGAGGCAGAGGTTGCAGTGAGCTGAGATTGCGCCAGTGCACTCCAGCCTGGCCTACAGAGCGAGACTCTGTCTCCAAAAACAAAAAAAACCCCCCAAAAACCAAAAAGCACCTCCCAAGGGTCAAGGTGAGAAAAGCCTCAAGGGGACAATGCCAGGTCCCAGGTGAGGGGCTGTGTCAGAGGAGGACTTGGTGGCAAGAGGTTTGTGCAGGGAGCGCATCCTAACTCACTGGCTGCTTCTACAGTGCTCTGCGCATACTTGGTGTTCAGAAAAGGGGTGACCTTGCCAAGCTGTGGGCCTTCCAGAGGCCCGGATGCCTGACTGGGAGGGTGTGAGGAGGGGGAGGGAGTGGGGACAAGGACATATGAACAGCAGCCATGGGTTATCAGTGGGGATCCACAACCATCTAGCAGGCAGTCATGTGACAGGGGTCTGGAGCTGGAGGGACACAGCTGAGGTTAGGAGGAGAGTGGCCACCTCCCCAGCCCCTAGTCTCCTAACAGCAAATGTCTGCTTGCTCACCGTGGGCGCCATGAAAGGCAGGAACGCTGGCAGGAAGAGAAGAGAGGAGGTGTCAGTGATCACAGTTGCCCAGGCAGAGGGGGCCAGAAGGGGACCACCCACCTGAACACCTCTTCCCCAGAATCCAGAAGGCACAGACCTCAAAGGGCTTTTTCCACTCATTCTTTGTTTTTCTAATAAAGTGGTGGGTCAAGGTCTCAGCACTTTGGTAGGCTGAGGCTGGAGGATGGGTTGAGGCCAGGAGTTCAAGACCAGCCTCTATTTTGTAGAGGTAGTGAGACCCCCATCTCCACAAAAAATTTAAAGCCAGGTGTGGCGGCATGACCCTGTAGTCCCAGCTACTCAGGAGGCTGAGGTAGGAGGATCAGCTGAGCCTGGGAGTTGGAGGCTGCTTTGAGCTATTATGGTGCTACTGTACTCCAGCCTGGGTAACAGAGTGAGACCCTGTCTCTAAAAATGATAATAATAATAAAGTATGTACATAAAATTACTATAACATGGCCGGGCACGGTGGCTCACGCCTGTAATTCCAGCACTTTGGGAGGCCAAGGTGGGCGGATCACAAGGTCAGGAGTTCGAGACCAGCCTGGCCAATGTAGTGAAACCCTGTCTCTACTAAAAATACACAAAGGAAAAAAATTAGCTGGGCATGGTGGCGGGTGCCTGTAATCCCAGCTACTCGGGAGGCTGAGGCAGAAGAAATCACTTGAACCTGGGAGGTGGAGGTTGCAGTGAGCCGAGATTGTGCCACTGCACTCCAGCCTAGGTGACAGGGCAAGACTCTGTTTCAAAAAAAAAAAAAAAAAAAAAAATCCTGCTGGGGGAAAAATTAAAGCAAGGCAGGCAGAGTTTTCTTTTCTTTTTTTTTTTTTGGAGTTGGAGTTTCACTCTTGTTGCCCAGGCTGGAGTGCAATGGCATGATCTCAGCTCACTGCAACCTCTGGCTCCCAGGTTCAAGTTCAAGCAATTCTCCTGCCTCAGCCTCCTGAGTAGCTGGTACTACAGGCACTTGCCACCACAATGTCCAACTAATTTTTTACATTTTTAGTAGAGACAGGGTTTCACCATGTTGGCCAGGCTGGTCTCGAACTCCTGACCCCAGGTGATCCGGCAGGCAGAGTTTTCTAAGTGTTAGAAACTACATCTTCCCAACCCACTTCTGAAAATTAGAGCCAACTCACCTGCAGGTCGAAAAAGCGGGGGGATCAGGTTGCTGCTGTCGGGATGCACTGTTGCCTTCAAGAGGAGAGATGTGAGGTTAGCTGGATGTTTGGTTTTGTTATTATAGGACACTAAAAATTAGGAAGGGGCTGAAACTTACAAGACTCCGCTTCCAAGCTTCTTGTATCTTAAAGGAGAAAAAAGAATAGCTTTGTTTCAATTTAAATTTTTTTTAAGAGACAAGGTCTTGCTCTGTCACCCAGGGCTGGAGTGCAGTGGCACAATCATCACTCACTGCAGAACAGCCTCGAACTACTGGGTTCAAACGATCCTCCCACCTTACCCTTCTGAATAGCTGAAACTACAGGCTCACGCCACCATTCCCAGCCAGTTGTTTAATTTTTAGTAGAGATGGGGTCTTGCTATACGGCCCAGGCTGGTCTCGCACTCTTGGCATCAAGTCATCCTCCCAAACCATTGGAATTACAGGGGTAAGCCATCACACCCAGCCTTAAAAAACAAAACAAAACAAAACAAAACAAAAAAAAAACAAAAAAAAAAGCTTTTAAAGGTGACTCAGCAGCAAAGAATTTCTTTGCCAGTCTCATTTGTGGGACCACCTTTGTTCTACCTTTCAGAGAGTGAAGGCCAGAGCTGTTTTTTACCACATCGACAGAACAAATCAAAATAAATGGATCATATGAATAAAAAAATGAACTAATGACAAGCCAAGAGACGAGCCACACAGAGAAATGGACCAGAACATTAAAAAGTCCTGTCTCTACCCTTGGAGAAGAGCAACACCTAACATCCTTCGGATGAGTCCCCGAATCCGGCCTGCCTCTGGCTCAGAGCAGAGTAGGCTGTGTGCTGATGACATACCATGCCATCAGCCAAGTTACTTGCAACAGAACCAAGCTGTCGGCCCAGGGTCCCCGACACATTCTTAGAAAAAGTTAAATATGTAAGCTCTCCATAGGCTGCCTTTAGGAACTGGTGTTTGTGAGCTCCAGAAAGCCCCACACACTGCAAGGTAGATAAGGAAAACTCCATTTGAGCCTATCGGCAGGAACACTGCCTGCAGTGGAGAATGAATTCTGACGTCAGAGCCCTGTCTGAATTCTGGAGTTTGCCACGGGGCTCCAGGAATCAGCTGCAAGGAATCTCCACAAATATCCACTGCATAGGAGGAACCTTGCTGTCTGGTTTATGGGACAGAATTCTAACTACATTTTAAAAACTAACCCAGTTTTGCAAAGCTGGTCCTTTGGGCAGTATATAACAATGACAGCATTAATAGCCAATAGAACAGTGGCTCCCAAGGGAAGGAAAAAAGAAAGAAAAGACATGGAGAGAGAGATTAATGGCCAAATTCCACCTGACTTCAGACCATGCAGGCAGAACCATCTGAGGGCAACCAGCCAGACCTGAGCATGTGAAACATACCCTTTGGTCCGCCGAGGCAGGGCTGGAAGCATCTTCATTTGTGCACAACAGTTGCCTTGAGTTTTCTATACTTTCCTAAAATCAGATATCAAGAAACCAAGTAATGATCTCAACATTGTTCAGGTTTATCCCCAGATGTAGGAATCACCAGCTCACTCACCAGCATGCACTGGACTTCAACTGCATGCCTGATTTCAAGCCACATGGTGCCCTAGGCTCTCTATCCATTAGGATAGCCCTGAGTGCCATTCAGATTTATGCCTTCTTCTTCCTAGATGCTCCAGCAGCTGCCCCCAATGGTGCTGTCACCTCCCCCACTCTCTGATGTCAACTGTCTCACTGAATGGTTACCACCACCCCCTGGCTATGCGTGTCAGAAACCTGGAAGTCTTTCTCCCTCACCCACTTCCATGTCTAATCAGTTCAGTCTTATTTCCTCTCTCTTTTTCTTTCTTTCTTTTCTTCTTCTTCTTATTTTTTTTTTAAGAGACAGGGTCTCACTCTGTTGCCCAGGCCGGAGTGCAGTGGTGTGATCATAGGTCACTGCAGCCTTGAACTTCTGGGCTTAAGTAATCCTCTTGCCTCAGCCTCCCAAATAGTTGTGACTACAGGCACAACCCACTACACCTGGCTAACTTTGTATTTTTATTTGTACAGATAGGGTCTCGCTACATTGCCCAGGCTGGTCTCAAATTCTTATTCTCGAGAGATCCTCCCATCTCAGATTCCCAAAGTGCTGGGATTATAGACATGAGCCACCACAGCTAGCCTCCATTTCTTAATTTGAGAAAAAATAAATACAAAAATTACAAAGAATGGCTACACACTATAATCCCCTCACCCAGAATTAACAACTGTAAACATATGGTTATATTTGCTTCTAATTTTATTACATTTTCTTTCTTTTTTTTAAAGATGGAATTTCACTCTTGTCACCCAGGATGTGACCAGTTTAGCCAGTCTGTCCTCCATCATGCGGAAGATTTGTTTGATTCTCTCTGAATCACCAGCACCCGGCCTGGGCCTGATATTACCTGTTAAACAGATGTACGCTTTTCTTTTTTTTTTTGGAGGGGGGGGAATGGAGTTTCGCTCTTGTCACTCAGGCTGGAGTGCAGTGGCAAGATCTCGGCTCACTGCAACCTCCACCTCCTGGGTTCAGAAAGCGATTCTCCCGCCTCAAGCCTTCCAAATAGCTGGGATTACAGGTGTCTGTCATCACACCCAGCTAATGTTTGTATTTTTGGTAGAGATGGGGGTTTCACCATGTTGGTCAGGCTGGTCTCGAAGTTCTGACCTCAAGTGATCCACCCGCCTCGGCCTCCCAAAGTGCTGAGATTAAAGGCATGAGCCAGGGCACACGGTCAGATGTACGCTTTTCTTTACCCCTTCCAATCTGACAAGCTCATTCAGAAGGAATAAACACAATAATATATGTAGATTCTGTTATTTCAACTGCTTTTAAAAGGGACATGCAGGCGGGGCCTGAGGTCGGGAGTTCGAGACCAGCCTGACCAACATGGAGAAACCCCGTCTCTACTAAAAATACAAAATTAGCCAGGCATGGTGGCACATGCCTGCAATCCCAGCTACTCGGAAGGCTGAGGCAGGAGAATCGCTTGAACCTGGGAGGTAGAGGTTCCTGTGAGCCAAGATGGTGCCATTGCACTCCATCATGGGCAACAAGAACGAAACTCCGTCTTAAAAAAAAAAAAAAAAAAAAAAGGGACATGCAGACTTCAAGTTTCAAAATAAAATGTGAAATTCATTAGCTCTGAAAACAATACTTACAACTGAAATGAACACATTTGTAGGATCTAATAATTCTGTCCATTGAAGAAATCGCCGAATAAAGGACTTAGGAGGGAGAAAAGCAACAGAGAGGTTAATGGCAGCAGAAAAATAAAGATATAAATAGTAACAGTTGGCTTTTTTTTTTTTCCTGAGAACCTGCCAGGGTCTGTGATCTGCCTTTAACTGGCATCATCTCCTGGGATCCTCCCAACCTCTCCAGGTTCTCCAGGTGAGGAAGCTGAGGCTTAGAGGGACTCCTGAATGTACTCAAGGCAACACAGCCAGGAAATGATTCAGAAGTCTGTGCCCTTAACCGCTCAGTATCAAACTGCCCTTGAGGGTTAAAATCCCAGACTTTGGGGGTTCAAATAGTCCTACGTTCATATCTCACATATGACCTCGAAGCAATGGCCTAGAAGATCTCAAGAGTCTGTGGCCTCACCCTCTGCTTGGTATAAGGCTTCACTCCAGTGACAAAGGATGGACGCCCCATTAAGGGCTCAATGGTGCAGCTGGGGTCACACTGGGGAAAAGAGGTTTGCTCCCGCAAACTCCAAACTTTGTAGTGGTTCTGGCTTTAAGCCTTGGCTCTGCTGGAGCAACCTGAGCTCACCGTCCCTTCTCAATTTCCCTACCTAAAAAAAACAAGGCTGGAGGAGAGGCCTAAAAGAGAAGCCCCTAAAGCCCTGCTCTCCAATTCGCCACATGCAGCTGAACCCAGATGTGCTGCGGGTGTAACAGACGCCGGATTTGGAAGACTCTGTACCAAAAGAACGAGTAAAATATCTCAGGAATGTTTTTTACTGATTACATGTTGAAATGTTAATATTTTGCACCTGCTGGGCTAAATGTACTGTATTGTTAAAAATTTCAGCTGTTTGTTTTTATCTTGTTTAATGTGGCTACTAGAAAATGTTTAATTACCTGTAAGGCTCACATCATATTTCTATTGGACGGTGCTGCCCTAGGCGCCGCAGAGAGATGAGTCCTGCTTATGTCCTGTCCAAGGGTGGCTTCCCAAAGCCTCGGGGGTCTCACCGAGAGTGGCTGAGCTTACCAAGGTGGGAGGGCCTGTTTCTCCCCAATCTGCTGCTCAGCCACAGCTCAGGCAGTAGGGAGCAGCCACCTGTGCGGACTGGGCCCCTCCGAAAGGGCAATCTGGAGGGTGACGTTGTGGTCGTGGGCATCTGGCAGCTTGGGTTTCCCCTGCGTCCCCTCCCGCGCCCTAAGGGGTGAAGGCCGGTGGTGCGCGTTCCCAGCACAACTCCGGGACGAGGAAACGGAGACAGGGGGCGCTCACGTGGCCTGGCCAAGGTCACCCGGGCCAGCCCGACTCCACGCGGCCCGGCCCGCCCCCTCCCTGCCCCTAGCCGCGCCGGGCCCGGGCCGTACTTGGCGCTCGGTGATCCAGAAGCGCACGTTGGGCTCAATGAAGGCGGGGACGGCGTCGCTGCGTCCTAGGAGCCGCCCAGGTTGCGTTTCCTCCTCCTGTTCCAGGGACATTTTGCGCTGCGGAGAGTCGCCGCCGCCGCCAGGCCGCGCGTAGAGGAGGAGCCGGGCGGCGAGCCCCGCCCCGGGCCGCGCGCACCCGCAGTTCCCGCCCCAGGCCCGCGCGCCCGACGTCCCGTGTCACAGCGCCTCGGGGCTCTTGAGCGCCCACTGTTCCGGCGAGAGCAGCTCTCCCACGGGCCACGTCCTCCCAACCCTGCTTGCCCTGCTCCGCACCTTTGGGGAGCCGGGCGTCTCCGGGCCCCAAGGGGTCACTATCGGAACCCCACATCACAGTACCTAATGCGAAGACCCGGAAAGGTTGTGAGTGAAGCCGTCCGCAACCTCAGCCTGCGCTTCTGCCGCGCCCTACCCGTGGTCATTACCCTCGAAAATCCCTCCGATTGCCCACGAATTCCAGTGTGCATGGTGTTGCGCAGTCAGACAGGCTGCATCACGGTCTCAGCCCAGTGAAAATGCCAAATGCGGTGCCCCTTATTCAAGTTACTGAGAATTTCAAGAGAGTAACACCAGAGCATCAAACCAAGTATAGGGCCCTGGGCACAGTGCACTATCCCTCAGCCCAACAGGTTTTTTTTTTTTTTTTCCCAGTGTTGGGGCAAATCCAGTTCCTTTTGTTGACTACCAAATAGGTACCATTTGCAAGAAAAACCCGCCTTCCCTTCCTCCTCCCACCTGCCCTTCCCTAGCCCAGGAGCGGGCGGGGGCTGTGTGTGCGCGCACTTAAATTCACGGAAGCCACAAGTGTGCCTAGGTCATTCAGGGGGCCTCCGGAGTCCTGGACTGGGGGACCCAGCACACCACCTAGTTGTGTGACCCTCGCCAAGTCAGTATCTCAAAGTCTATTTTCTCATCCGCAAAATGAGGATAACAACTGTACCTATCTCAAGGTTTTGTTTCGGATCAAAGGAGATAAAACATCCCTAACACAGCACTGAGCCGTCAGAAGTGCTCAGTATTGGCCGTTAACCTCCAGCAGGCCAAATCCTTCCCTTGCCCTGCCCCTCCAGGAACAGGAAATCGGCTCATGGCGTCCTTCAGGCCTGTGTGACTCAGCTTCTATATTTGCTCAGTTTGCCTAGCTCACTTTTCTTAACCTCCAAGGGTTTATCTCCTCTTCCAGGAAGCCTTCCCTGACCCTCCGAGTTGAGTAAGGTGCCCCCTCCACTTCTACCCTTACGCCGCAGAAATCCATCTGAGCACCAGTGCAGTATGTAGAGTGCTGTTCTATTCTGTTGTCTCTACCCTCCAGGATGTCACAAAGCCGGCCCGCTGGCCTGCTTCCCCACTTTGGACCGCTATGTCCAGTCTTAACAAAGGAGCCACAGTGATTCTCTTAGAACAAGTTGATGTCACTCTTCTTTTCAAATCCTTCCTGACATTCCCCACCCCAGAACAGAACCTAAAGTCCTTGGCCTGGCCAAAAGGCACTCTGGGACCCCCACCACAGCCCTAGTCACCGGCCTCCTAGTAAATCTGCATCCGCTCTGAGCCCACTCTTGCCTCACGGCCTTTGTGTTTTCTCTGCCCTCTGCCTAGAGGCCTCTTATCCCCGTAAAACTCCCACTTTCTACGCGTTTTCTCTCCCTCGATGCTCATCAAAACCCCGAGATAGGTACAATTATTGTCCTCATTTTACGATGAGAAAATTGATCCAGGGAGGCTCTCCCATAAGGCCTTCCTTGACAACCCCATCTAGAACACCTACAACTCCGCTTCAGCAGAGTTTCACTCCACATTATTTTCCTTCCAAACACTCTACTTTTACCACATGTATGAGGTGTTTCCCCTCTAGAATATAAGAGCTTAAAAGCAGGGGTTTGTCCTTTGTTCGCTCTTGTGCCTGGAAAACAGCACCTGGTGCGGGGTAGGCACTCAAGGATTTACTGAAACAATGAGAAAATGTTTCCTTATCTGTCTTGCCCCTAAACCGAGTTCCTTGAGTGTGGAACCAGCATCTTATTCTCTTTGTGGCCCCTGAGGTAAATGCTCAATAAATGTTTGTTGATAATCTGAGAAGGAAAGGAGAGCCCAAAATAAGCTGATCCAACAGTTAATGGTGGTAAAATGCAAATGTTTTAAAATGTTTATTTTGTATGTTTTACAATGAATACTTCAGCAAAGAAAATAATTATAATTTCAAAATGCAATCCCTGGATTCGATAAATATCCTTTATAATCAATTATACTAATCAATATCTAGAAATATACATAGACAAAGTTAGCTAATGAATAAAATAAGTAAAAGAACTACATAAACTATCAATTTCAGGGATGAGGGATCATGCATGATGTGTTAAGTCACTCTGCCACTTTTTAAAATAATATGATTCACATTTGCTTCAATCACACAAACATTCATTGCAGGAGTTAAACGGCTAATCACTGGAAACTGATCTTCGTTAGCTTAAAAGAAAATTCAGTTTAATACAAAGACATTCAAGATGAAAATTTCAGGACCGTTGATCAGAAGCTTTCAACGTGTGTTGCTCTACTTCATTATAGGCAAGATTCAAGTAAGGCTAAGAAAGAGTGTTTCCATTGAGACATGATCTAAGAATAGCCTTCTATAGAGGCAAATTATGTTCTGTAGAAACTAGCTAGCTAGCCACCAAGATGTTACCAATAAAGGATTCCTTGTACTAGCAACTAACCATGTTTAAAAGGTCTTAGCCAGAATGACAAAAACAAAACATTTAGAGTAATATTTATGAATACAAGCATAATTGCTTCCTTGCCTTCTACAAATCGCCATCTTGAAAATGACAAAAGCAGGTTTCAACTGTGGGTCTTCTCTGGGTTGAGAAGGTGCAGATACACATGGGCGATCTACTGATTTACCTTCTGAAAGTACTCTTTGGAAGCAGCTGGATTTGGCTTGATCTGAAAATACAAAAGCTTCATTAGGTAACTGTGACGTTACCATAATAATAGTCCCAAAAGTGAGTGGCAATCTCCCAATTTTTAACCTAAAGTTCTTTAAACTTTTAAAGATTTCCTTTAAAACATAAAGACGAAAGTTTCATTAAGGCCTGCCTGTCTCTAGGCTGGGCGCGGTGGCTCAAGCCTGTAATCCCAGCACTTTGGGAGGCCGAGGCGGGTGGATCACGAGGTCAGGAGATCGAGACCATCCTGGCTAACACAGTGAAACCCCGTATGTACTAAAATACAAAAAATTAGGCGTGGTGGCAGGCGCCCTGTAGTCCCAGCTACTCAGGAGGCTGAGGCAGGAGAATGGCGTGAACCCGGGAGGCGGAGCAACACTCTGTCTCAAAAAAAAAAAAAAAAAAAAAAAAAAAGCCTGCCTGTCTCTGATAATTGGTTCCTGGCTCCCCACCACCCCACCCCCTCTACCCCACAGCAGCTTCACCCATTTGCATATCTGCACGCTTGCTCCAAGAGTGGGCTCCCTTTTGTGGATATTTCAGGTCAATAGTTCTCGAGGCTGAGAGAACATGGACCTCACTGCTTTTGGGGAAAAAACCTACCGTAGGAGAATCCGGTGTCCAGTTTGCTGGGCAGACTTCTCCATGGGTTTCTACATACTGGAACGCCTTCACCAAGCGGAGGGTTTCTTCCACGCTTCGGCCCACTGGGAGATCGTTGACGCTCAAGTGCTTGATGACTCCGTTGGGGTCAATTATGAAGAGACCTCTGCATGATCATTTATCCTCATCAGTGCCTCAACAGTACCAGAACTAGAACAGTCTAACTTCTTCCCTTTTAGGTCTTTAATTCTCCTTTTAATAAACTATTTATTAAGCATAATCATATGCTTAAAGGTAGGGTTTTCACTGTTGTGCAAAAAACATCATCTCTTACTGATGACAGATGCTTTAACAAAGGCAGTACTGGACCAGGTCACCATAAAACATGCAGTATGGTCACATTTACAAGTTCACATAGTGCCCTGAATGTTACACAGTATTGGAAAGTCACTGAACTAGAGAGAGCGAAGACTATTAGTGACTTGGCAAGCATTCTTTGAGCTGCTGTATCACATCTTGGCAAGAAACTCATAGGCAAATGGGAAGAGACAGAGGTGTTTTTTATCTGGGTTCAACAACTTTATTATGAATGAATTCTTGGGTAAATGGGGGGGAAATCCCATGGGAAAAATCTTCGTAGAAAGAATGTACAGGCTCTAAGTCTATGCAAAACAGAAAACCATGCCCATCACTTTTAATCACGTAGCAGCGTGTAATGAGATGAACCACGCTACCACAGTGGTCTGTGTTTATCTTCTGTGTTGGTGTTACTGTGACAGATGCAGATATGTTTAGCCCAGAAGTTTTTTTGGTTGGTTGGTTTAAATATAGGGTCTCACTATATTGCCCACGCTGGAGTGCAGTGCTGTTCTCAGGTGTGATCACAGCAGGCTGCAGCCTCGAACTTCTGGCTCAACTGATCCTCTCACCTCAGACTCCCAAGTAGCATGACTATAGGTGTGTGTCACTGTGTCCGGTTATTTAACCTACAGGTTTTAACAGTCTGTCTTAAAAGGATGTGGAAATTCCAGGTATCAATCACTCATGGAAAAGGCAGGTTAGAGAAAACTCAGGGTAAAAGGTGCTTCTCCCTCCCTGGGTCAGGCACTGGGGGCCTGGGGTTTAGGTGAAACTGTTCCCAGAGGGTGCAGCCAGCTGAAGTCCACCAATAGAAGCTGAGGTAGAGCTGGGACAGAGCAGGGCCCGCAGACTCCCGAAAGTCTTTATCTTATAAGCCAGACTCAGCTTCTCTCTCTTGTTAATCTCAATATTAAAACAGGTACGGAGGTAACTGCAAAATTAGTGAGTTCTCATAGGGAAAGGGACTGCAGGAGAAAAATAGCCAGTACCCTTTCTCTGGTCATTGCCAATTCTGAAAGACCTAGGCATTCGTTTGATAATCTCTTTAAAGTTTAAAAAAAAAAAAAAAAAAAGGTCCGCCAGGTGCGGTGGCTCATGCCTGTAATCTCAGCACTTTGAAAGGCCGAAGCAGGCAGATCACGAAGTCAAGAGTTCGAGACCAGCCTGGCCAACATGGTGAAACCCCATCTCTACTAAGAATACAAAAATTGGCCGGGCGTGGCGGCGCATGCCTGTAATCCCAGCTACTCGGGAGGCTGAGGCAGAGAACTGCTTGAACCCGGGAGGTGGAGGTTGCAGTGAGCCGAGATCGCACCACTGCACTCCAGCCTGGGTGAGAAAGCAAGACTCCGTCTCGAAAAGAAAAGAAAAAAGGCCCAAACTCTTAAGATGCCATCCAGTGCTAAAATCCAAGGTGTAACCCAAGAAAGAGCAGGCCAGAGGTCACCTACAAGAGAGGCAGGTGAGCTGGCTTTAAGCTGACCAGCCCCCAGCAAAACTGTGAGGCACAGCACATCAAAGGGGAACCCCCTCTCTTCCTTCCTGGAGGTCAAGTTCTGCCCTATCCCTCCTTCACCCCTATTCTCAGCAGACTTCAAGATGCCAATTCTAAGGCCCAAGTTCTCATCCCTCCCAGGAAGGTTATGTTTGAATGTGGGGCTGCTGAGGACTGAAAGCTTTTCACACTCAAAGGAATAAAGGTTTAATAAGGGACTGAATACAGATAGAAATGACGTTCTGGGGCAGAAATCCTAACAACTGCTGCCAGTAACTATGCTAAAAACTCAAGCTGTGTCACTTATTTAATCCTCACACCCACCTGTGAGGTATCTCCTCATTTTAGTTATGGGAAAACCGGGGCTCAACAAGGTTAAATCAAATCACTTGCCCAAAGTCACACAGCTATTAAGTAGCTGAGTTAAAAAAAAAACAAACAAAAAAACCAGAAAAACTCAAACCCAGGATTGTTTGGTTCCAGGGCTGAAGATGGTCACCATTCCAAGAGACTACCTCTTATCCTGCTAGTCCCCCCTTCTGCAAAGAGTCTGATGGCTTCAATGTCAGGTGTGTGTCCCCATGGAAGTGGCTCCCACATAGTTAGGGAGTATGGAGCAGTGTGGCCTCAAGACGCAGAGAGCTTTCTTCAGAAAGAGACCCAAGGTGGTGGAGGGGACGTGCATGTGTCAGCATTTCTGAGACCGCCAACCTTTGCAGGAGGCATTTTATCAGTGTTTATTAAAGACTAAAATTAAGGATTTTTTTATTATAAATTTTAATTTTTTTTAATAGGAACAAGGTCTGTGTTGCCCAGGCTGGTCTTGAACTTCTGAACTCAAGTGATCTTCCCGCCTTGGCCTCCCAAAGTGCTAGGATTACAGGCATGAGCCACCATGCCCAGCCAGGATCTTCTGACTTTAAAAATGCTTTACCAAGGTCTACATAAATCCCCTAAGAAGTAGAATGATACTAAACATGAAAAATAATCTTAAGTTCATCAGAAACAGGATCTTACCTTAGTGCAAGACCAGAACCTTCTAACAGCACACCATAGTCTCGAGAAATCTGCTTAGTTAAGTCTGACAAGAGTGCGATGTTCATGTGGCCCAAACCACCATTCTAATCAAAATGCAAACAGGACTGACTGTTAGAATGCGTGGCCTCACAATATTCTTGACCACGTACCACAATGTTTGAGACCAACAATAACGGCGATAGGTAACAGTAATTCAACAACAGGCCAAGCACTGCTTACTCTATTAACCTACTGCCTCCTCGAAACCACCCTGAAGAAGACACTATCAAAATGAGGAAACTGA
>NW_026652278.1:14259046-14312249 GCF_009828535.3 Hylobates moloch | reverse complement strand
GCCCGGCTGCTTTTTCTAATTCTTAAAGCATTCTTTTAAAGACTAATTTTCTCAAACATAGACATGGAAGAGTAATAATAATAATAAAAAAATACCTTGAGTAGGCCAGGTGTGGTGGCTCATGCCTGTAATTCCAGCACTTTGGGAGGCCAACGTGGGCGGATCACCTGAGGTCAGGAGTTCGAGACCAGCGTGACCAACATGGAGACACCCCGTCTCTACTAAAAATACAAAATTAGCCAGGCGTGGTGACACATGCCTGTAATCCCAGCTACTCGGGAAGCTGAGGCAGGAGAATCACTTGAACCCAGGTGGCAGAGGTTGCAGTGAGCCGAGATCGCACCATTGCACTCCAGCCTGGGCAACGAGAGCGAAGCTCCGTCTCAAAAAAAAAAAAAACAACCTAACCCTTGTGTAATTTGATCTTGATAGTCCAGCAGCATAGCTAGAAATTTAGATTCTTCCAAGCAAGTTTGTAAGAGCAAAAGCTAGGGGTACAATGCTATACCTTTCTTGGTGTATTTATCCAGGCAAGATGGCTAAAGTGGGAATCCACTGAGACTGCAACAACTTCACAGTTCACGTCGTGAAATTCGTTAGCTTTGTCACTAAAAGCAACAATTTCTGTAGGACACACAAAGGTGCTGGAAAAAAAGGATAGAAATTCTCATTAGAGCATTTAAAAACAAGGATTTTAATACTTAGTGGTCTAACCTAGTTCAACTTGCTAAGGGTAAAAAAGGCAAAATGGTTTACCGTCCTCCCTGGACTACAGTGTTGTGCTGGCAAAAGTAGTATTACCTCCCCTCACCTTTTTATTTTAGGAATTGTATCAAAAAATGGGGAAAAGGAACACATGTTTTAAGAAAAAAAAAATTACAGTTCAATAAAGTTGCCTTTTGAAAAAAATCATTTGATTATGCCTACTTTTCTCATTTTTCCCCAGACCAGTGAAAACTTTTTCATAGACTGGCTTAGGGAAGCAGTGCTCCAGAGCACAGAGGCATACTAAAAAGAAAGCTGTCCTATCCCACCCCTGAAGTTTATCACTTGTAAACAAGCTACAGATCCCAGCTGTAATCAACAAGGCCATCGGTGATTAAGGGTCAGAAAGAATCCTTCCTTTCACAAGAGTATCTAGGGGTAGACAATTCAGTGCAGAAACAGGATATGTGCTTGCTCTCAGAATGACATGAAAGCATCATAGAAATTACACTTACAAATCCAAAGGATAGAAGAAAAGCACCAAATATTTCCCCTTAAAGTCATCAAGGCTTAGGTCTTTGAACTCTCCATTGACAACGGCTGTACCCTTAAAATAGGGCGCATGCTGGGTAACGACAGGTGCATGGTATGAGGAACCTGAAAAAAAACCACACTCATATATAGTTCATCATTTGCTATGTCAAGCACCTATGACTTTATTTAAACTTCTTATGATAATTAATTAGTAGTATAAAGTGCTTAGTATAAACCAAAACATTCGGTTCAACTGTACATCTTAGGCACAGTCATCCTTTGCCACCTGTGGGGTATTGGTTCTAGGATATCGAAATCTACAGATGCTCAAGTCTCTTACATAAAGTGGTGATTTGCATATAATCTACACACACCCTCCAGTATACTTAAATCATCTCTAGATTACTCATAATACCTAATACAACGTAAATGCTACGTAAATAGTCATTAAGCTGTATTGTTTAGGGAATGACAAGAAAAAAGACTTTGTGTTCAGTATAGACACAACCATCCATTTTTCCCTCCCAATATTTTCGATTCAACCAACCACAGATGCAGAACCCAGATACAGAGGGCCAACTGTAATTTCTCCTATAGTTTTAGATTGTGCACAAATTCAATTCCAAGTGCTATGGAAACTAAAAAGAGGAAGACAAAAATAGTAGGGATAGAATTAAGGAAGACATGAGACTAGAGATGGATTTTAAATATGGTTCAGATTTTGTCAAGTCTAGATGGGATGGGGCAGATAGCATGTAGGAAACAGCAGGAAGAAGACAGGGCATGTGTGTGGAGCAGCGTGTGGTGGCAGTCTAATGAGAACAGAGAGTGTCTAAGGGTACGGAGTGAAGAGCAGGTAGCAGGCAGGAATGGTTGAAGGCCATGTTGCAAGAGTCCTTAAATACTAGGCTGCAGGGTCTTCTTAACAGGAAAGATAACAGAGTCAAGGGCGGAGTCTCGCTCTGTTCACCCAGGCTGGGGTGCAGTGGCATGATCTCAGCTCACTGCAAGCTCCACCTCCTGGGTTCACACCATTCTCTGGCCTCAGCCTCCTGAGTAGCTGGGACTACAGGTGCCCGCCACCCTGCCGGCTAATTTTTTATATTTTTAGTAGAGAGGAGGTTTCACCGTATCAGCCAGGATGGTCTCGATCTCCTGACCTCGTGATCTGCCGGCCTTGGCCTCCCAAAGTGCTGGGATTACAGGCGTGAGCCACCGTGCCTGGCTGAGATGGCAATTTTTAGGAAGATTAGTCTGGCAGGAGGGAAAGAGGAGCAGGAGGAAGGGGGAGACATGTTAGGAGGTGGTTTCAGTGATTTTTTTCTTTTCTTTTTTTTTTTTTTTTTGAGACAGAGTCTCGCTCTGTCACCTAGGCTGGAGTGCAGTGGCACGGTCTCAGCTCACTGCAACCTCCACCTCCCAGGTTCAAGCAGTTCTCCTGCCTCAGCCTCCCGAGTAGCTGGGATTCCAGGAGCACACCACCACACCCGGCTTATTTTTTTAGTATTTTTAGTAGAGACGGGATTTCACCAGGTTGGCCAGGATGGTCTTGAACTCCTGACCTCAAGTAATTTGCCTGCCTTGGCCTCTCAAAGTACTGGGATTACAGGTGTGAGCCACTGTGCCCAGCCTCGATTTCAGTGATCTTAGACATATTGAGGGGAGGGATGGGGCAGAAAGAACAGAAAGGAATGCATGCAAGAGATGTGTCAAAACTGAAAAGGACTTGCTTCTACCTGGGAATGAGGGACAGAGTAGTTCCAATGTCAAAATGCCTGACACTGCCACGAACAGAAACAGGAGGAGCTGCTGGGGACGGGGATTTGAAACCAGTGGAGTAAAGTTTTAAGCCTGTGGTATCACATCACTACTAGAAATATTTTAAAGCTCCAGGGTAGTAAAATTGCGAAACCTCTTAGAACATTCTGCCCACAAACAAAGGCTTTACTAAAGTATATCCCCCCAAACCATTACATATTAAATATGTGCTTTTTCAAAGGCTGGTCAAATCTAGACAAGGTATTTTCAAATACCACTCATTATCTGAGGCTGATCTTAGCAAAGCCCATATCCTAGCGAAGGGAGTGTAAATCTCAAGAAACAGCTAAATTTCACTCAGATTACAGATACCATTAGACAGGTCTGGTTCCTAAGTGGCCAGCTGGGGCCAGTACACAGGTTTGAATCTTAGAGCGGCTGCCCTCTCAGGTCCCCACAGGCTGCCCACCACTCACAGCTCTTCAGACACAGTAGACTCAGAAGGCATCTGAGCTCCCAGTAACCCCCTCCTCAACACAGTGGATTAGAAGCTCTGACAACCAACATGGAAATGTGACAAGGGCAGTTTGCCTCAGTGATTCTCAACCCTGGCTGCACATTAGAATCACCTGGCACATCCTGGTCTCACCCCAGAGACTAACTTGTCTGGGGTGGGACTGGGGAAGTGCTGTGTTCCTGAAAGCTCCCAGGTGACTCTAACGTTTGGCTAGGGTTCAGAGCCCCTGTCCAGAGACGATGGTTCATTTTTCCTTTACCTGGCTCCAGCCAAGACATGACATAACACTTACTGGTGCTGAATAATTTTGCTTGACTGGAACCAGAACACAATAAGTTTGTCAAGCTCGTTCTTCCACATGCAGCAGGCCTGAGGGCTGCAGTGGCAGAAATGCCCCAAGGAATGGCACTCACATGTCGGGCAACCTGGAAAGAGAAACTTTTTATTAGAAAGTTTTCCTGGACTGGTGACTGAAGGCTGAAAGGGCATCATGCCAACGGTGGTTTCAGCTGTCCCTGCTCCTGTAAACCAAATAGCAAACCCCAAACTCTAAGAGCATGGATTGGATCTGCATGTTCTTAACACTCCCTTCTGCTTCCTTCTCCTAGAAGACTGGAAGGTGGAGGGGAACTATAAGAACACAAAGACTGGCCGGGCGCGGTTGCTCACACCTGTAATCCCAGCACTTTGGGAGGCCAAGATGGGTGGATCACGAGGTCAGGAGTTCGAGACCAGCCTGGCCAAGATGGTGAAACTCCATCTCTACCAAAAACACAAAACTTAGCCAGGAGGCGGTGGTGGACACCTGTAATCCCAGCTGCTTGGGAGGCTGAGGCAGGAGAATTGCTTGACCCGGGAGGCAGAGGTTGCAGAGCCGAGATCGCGCCATTGCACTCTAACCCGGGCAACAGATCAATATTCCGTCTCAAAAAAAGAAAAAAAAAAATCAGAAACTCCATGTGCTTAAAAGCAACACAGGGTTCAAAAGCCAGGGGACTTGCGCAGGCCTTTCCCAGCACTATCTGCTGAATATGTTTTACCATTTCAAGGTTTTCCTTAGAAAAACAAGGCCCCTCCAGCACCAGCGACAAGTAAACAAGAAGAGCCAAGCTCAGCCTCTGGGAGTCTGGAAAAGGCTCAAGGGAAATGTTTACTCAACTTTTTTTTTTTTTTTTTTGAAACACAGTCTCGCTCTTTTACCCAGGCTAGAGTGCAGTGGCGCGATCTCGGCTCACTGCAGTCTCGACCTCCTGGGCTCAAGTGATCCTCCCACCTTAGCCTCCCCAGGAGCACTGACCACCACGCCCGGCTATTTTTTTTTTTTTTTTTTTTAGAGACAAGGTCTCACTATTATTGTCCAGGCTGGTCTCAAACTCCTGGGCTCAAGTGATCTGCCCGCCTCGGCCTCCCAAAGTGCTGGGATTACAGGCGTGAGCCACTGCACTCCGCCGGTTTGCTCAACTTTAACGTTCAAAATGACTCAGGAGAACGAAAGGGGCTGTGTTGAACCCCACCAGAGAAAGCTGAGTATCAAAAGAACATGACGCATTGCCCACAGTTAAGCAGGAAACAGCAGCAGAAACACGCGGGAACGGGATTGGGAGGGAACGCCTTCGTGAGTTTCTTAGCACTTTGCGCGTTTTTATCCAGTATTTAAGGGGCTGTTCACAGCAACGCCTTGATGTAGGCATCATTCTTTCCATCTTAAGTACACAGGCTGAGAAAGGCGAAGGCGCTTGCCCAAGATCATACGGTCGGTGGCAGAATCAGGGCCAGGACCTTAAGTGGAGGTGGGCCTGGGGACCCGGGACGCCGAAAGAGGAGGGACTCGGGGAAAAGACCGCGGGGATGGAGTGGGGAAGGGCGGTTCTGCGCAGGCGCATGGAACCTTCCCGGAGGGAGGCCTCTGGGTCCGTTACCCGCAGAAACCCTCCAGGGGCGAATGGCCCTCATGCCCAGAAGCGCGGGATCCTGTCTCAGAAGCACGTTCCCGGAGCCACCAGTGTCTCCACGCCTGTCCCCAGCCGACAGCCACTCACCGACGCTCGGAGCAACCTTCCTACAGCAGCCGCCATCTTTAGTGCACTCGGGCTTCACGGGGCGGGCAGAGACGCAGGGGCGGGGCCTACGGGGCGGTGGGCGGGGCCTCTGCGGGTAGGGGGCGGGGCCGGAGGAGCCCCCGCCTCCCTGACTCCTGGGGACCTTGAGGGAGAAATTCCCTTTAGGGCTGAATGCTTGGGCAAGTGACACGTGGTTTTCCTACTGTCTCCCCAACCTAAAAAGAACGAATCCAGGCGGGGCATTAGGTATTTGTTTCCATATTTCTCACTGTTTTGTTGGTTAACCTTGCGTGGATTACTGTGTCTACTATTTCTGTGACAGGATCCCTTTCTTATTTCAGCCTCAGGTAGAGACTTCTGGTTTCTGTATGAAATGGAATTAATTACAAATGCAGTTTTAGTCCGTTAATAAGCTAAGTGGGCTAGACGCTAGACACATCAAGGCTTTGTTGGCCTGAAATCCGTTGGAATTGTGTGTGGTCTTCCATTTGGCCTCTCTTCTCAAAATTGGGAAAATTGGGACAAATTTAAAATTTGGTTTTTGTCAATTAATAAAGCCAAGTGTTCAGTGGTGAGCATAGTACTTGAAGCAACCACATCAAACATAGAGGAAAATCACACCGTGGCCTTACAGTGTGACAAATTGCAATCTTGGAGCTGGTATTTTCTTTTTTCTTTTCTTTTTTTTTTTTTTTTTGAGACAGGGTCTTGCTCTGTCGCCCAGGATGGAGTGCAGTGGCATGATCTTGGCTCACTGCAACCTCTGCCTCCCGGGTTCAAGCGATTCTCCTGCCTCAGCTTCATGAGTAATTGGGATTCCTGAGCAGCTGGGATTACAGCCGCCTGCCACCATGCCCAGTTAAGTTTTTGTATTTTCAGTAGAGATGGGGTTTCACCATGTTGGCCAGGCTGGTCTCAAACTCCTGACCTCAAGTGATCCGCTCACCTCGGCCTCCCAAAGTGCTGGGATTATAGGCATGAGCCACTGCACCCGGTCTGAGTTGGTATTTTCTAATCACTAGTCATTCCATTAGCAATTTAGTTTCTCAAGTCTTCTTATTACCAAATATCACTTACTATTTTCTTTAAATTGGCTTTTTTTTTCCTTTTCTTTTTTGAGACAGAGTCTCACTCTGTCGCCCAGGCTAGAGTGCAGTGGCACAATCTTGGCTCACTGCAACCTCTACCTCCTTGGTTCAAGCGATACTTCTGGCTTAGCCTCTCGAGTAGCTGGGATTACAGGCATTCACCACCACACCCGGCTAATTTTTTTAGCATTTTTAGTAGAGATGGGGTTTCACCATATTGGCTAGGCCCGTCTTGAACTCCTGACATCAGGTGATCCTCCCACCTTGGCCTCCCAAAGTGCTGGGATTACAGGCGTGAGCCACCGCACCCAGCCCAGTGTATTTTCTAAAATCATCTCAGGTACCACTAGGCGCCACCCTGGGTACCAGTCCCCAGATGTGGAAAGGACTGCCTTGGATGTGCGGGGACACACGTTTCGACTATTTCACCTCACACCTTCCTTGTGTTTGTTTAATTGGTTTTAATTATGTCTGTGTTTAGCAGATGATTGAAAAGAAAAGGAGACGATCATTTTGGAGCTCAAAATCATACTGTAGGCCGGGCGCAGTGGCTCACACCTGTAATCCCAGCACTTTGGGAAGCTGAGGTGAGTGGATCACCTGAGGTAAGGAGTTCAAGACCAGCCTGACCAACATGGTGAAACCCTGTCTCTACTAAAAATTGCAAAATTAGCCGGGCATGCAAAATTAGCTGGGCAGGGTGGCGCATGCCTGTAATCTTAGCTACTTGGGAGGCTGAGGCAGGAGAATCACTTGAACCTGGAAGGCAGAGGTTGCAGTGAGCCGAGATCGAACCACTGCACTCCAGCCTCAGCAACAAGAACGAAACTCTGTCTAAAAAAAAAAAAAAACAAAAAAAAACTTACTGTAGTTCACAATGGAATATTATTCATCCATAAAAGGAATGAAGTACTGATATATGCTACAACACAGATGAACTTTGAAAACATTAGCTAAGTGAAAGAAGCCAGACACAAAAGAACAAATAGTGTGTGTTTCCTTTTATATGAAACATCTAAAATAGGTAATTCCAAAGGGACAGAAAGCAAATCGGCAACTGTTAGGGACTGGGAGAAGCTGGGATGAGGACTATTTATTTTTTATTTTATTTATTTATTTTTGAGACAGAGTGTCCCCCTGTTGCCCAGGATGGAGTACAGTGGTGCGATCTCAGCTCACTGCAACCTCTGCCTCCCAGATTCAAGCGATCCTCTTGCCTCAGTCTCCCAAGTAGCTGGGACTACAGGTGTGACCACCATGCCCAGCTAATCTTTTTTTGTATTTTTTAGTAGAGACAGAGTTTCGCCATGTTGGCCAAGCTGATCTCGAACCCTTGACCTCAAGTGATCTGCCTGCCTTGGCCTCCCACAGTGCTGGGATTACAGGCGTGAGCCAGTGCGCCCAGCCGGGACTATTTAATAGGTATAGGATTTTCTTTTGTGGTGATGAAAATGTTTTGGAACTAGATAGAGGTGGGTATAACATTATGAATTAACTACCCCAAATTGTAAACTTTAAAATAATTAATTTTATATTAGGTGAATTTCACCTCAATTAAAAAAAAAATTAGAAAAAGGCCAGGCGTGGTGGCTCATGCCTGTAATCGCAGCACTTTGGAAAGCCAAGGTAGGAGGATCACTTTGTGCCCAGGGGTTTGAAACTCAGCCTGGGCAACATAGCAAAACCCTGTCTCAAAAAAAAGAAAAAGGAAAAGAAAAAAGAAGAAAGAAAAAAAAAGAGAGAGAGAGAAAAAAGTAGAAGAAATAAGGACTAAAAACATTATATACTGTGGTCTACTCCAGTGATTTAATAGATCTAAAAGGCTCAGAAAACTGAGCCTTTTGGAGATGGAGAGACCTTCCCAAAATCACATCACTGACTAGAAGCAGAGAGGTAGGGCAAGAACCCAGGACTTCCATACCACTGACCACCCAGCGTGTGTGTCTGATGGAGTTCAGCCTCAGCACCTTTTCCCTAGCCGACTCGTGAGATTACATCATCCACACCTTCATCGTCTCCTCTTCTCCCTCATACTACAGGGTTGTTTTTTTGGTAGAAACAAGGTCTCGCTATCTTGCCCAGGCTGGCCTTGAACTCCTGAACTCAAGTGATCCTCCGGCTCCCAAAGTGCTGGGATTACAGGCATGAGCCACTGTCACAACAGCATGCAGTTTTAAAGTACTTAAGCTTCAGTAGCTCAAGTCAACAAAAGGGGAGTGGGGAGGGGGGCAAAGCCAAGCCAAGGGGTCGCCTTCTCTTCTCCTTATGCCCACAGCCCTTTGCCGCCCGCTTCTCCCTTCCCCATGCTGGAGGGCCCCTTGCTCTCCTATTGTAGGCGTGTGTTTTTAGTTCCTGCACACAGGCAGTTTGGCTCATAACTAAACCACTATAAAAATGTAAAGCATGGTGCAAGTCAAAGCGACAGAGCAGAGTGGAGTCCCTTAGAATTTTACCTCACTCATCCTGGTTTCAGTTTTAAAGCTCAGATGCATTAGTTAGTGCCAGCTCATAGACAGGGTTAGGCTTCAAGGTAACATTACTTGAGAGCTTCATAATTAGCTCTGAAGGCAATTCTTTTTTTTTTTTTTTTTTTTGAGACGGAGTTTTGCTCTTGTTGCCCAGGCTGGAGTGCAACGGTGTGATCTCGGCTCACTGCAACCTCCGCCTCCCAGGTTCAAGCGATTCTCCTACCTCAGCCTCCCAAGTAGCTGGGATTAGAGGCATGCACCACTACACCCGGCTAATTTTGTGTTTTTAGTGGAGACAGGGGTTCTCCATGTTGGTCAGGCTGGTCTCGAAATCCTGACCTCAGGTGATTGGCCCCCCTCGGCCTCCCAAAGTGCTGGGATTACAGGCATGAGCCACCATGCCTGGCTGCTTCAAGGTAACATTACTTTCTGTCTTCCATGTAGCCCCATTCACCTGCCACTGCCTTCAGTTAGAGAGATTTCCTGCATCATTCCTGCCCATTTTAGCCTCTGGAGTAATCTGTTTCCTCTCCTATTAGGTCCCAGATAGAGAGCCCTCTGGTATTGGATAAAAATTGCATCAGTTAACAATGTGATTTTTTTTTTTAGAATCTTGCTCTGTCGCCCAGGCTGGAGTGCAGTGGTGCGATCTCGGCTCACTGCAACCTCTGCCTCCTGGGTTCAAGAGATTCTCCTGCCTCAGCCTCCTGAGTAGCTGGGATTACAGGTGCCCACAACCACACCCGGCTAATTTTTGTATTTTTAGTAGAGACCAGGTTTTGCCATGTTGGCCAGGCTGGTCTTGGACTCCTGACCTCAAGTGATCCTCTTGCCTCGGCCTCCCAAAGTGCTGGGATTACAGGCGTGAGCCACCGCACCTAGCCAACAATATGATTTTAATCATTAATAAACATGTACTGGAGAGGATCACTCAGACCCTGCTGCCGAGGAACTGTGTGTGTATCCAAGGAATACTGATAAGATCATTTTAAAAACCCAGTCCAAGATCCAGCATTTTAAGAGGCATGAAAGAGGCATATGGTTGAGTGTGGACAGCTGAGGTTCACACACCAGCTCTGCTAGCTGCAGGCACATGGCCTTGGGCAAGTTACTTTGCACGTTTTCTCATCTGTAAAATTGAAATGATATTAGTGCTTACCCCAACGGCTTTTGTGAGGAATAAATGAGTTCATATTTTAAAGGCATTAGGCCGGGCGCGGTGGCTCAAGCCTGTAATCCCAGCACTTTGGGAGGCCGAGGCGGGCGGATCACGAGGTCAGGAGATTGAGACCATCCTGGCTAACACGGTGAAACCCCGTCTCTACTAAAAAATACAAAAAAATTAGCCGGGCATGTTGGCGGGCGCCTCTAGTCCCAGCTACTCGGGAGGCTGAGGCAGGAGAATGGCGTGAACCCGGGAGGCGGAGCTTGCAGTGAGCCGAGATGCGCCACTGCACTCCAGCCTGGGGGAGCAAGACTCCGTCTCAAAAAAAAAAAAAAAAAAAAAAAAAGGCATTAACACAGTCAGCAGGCACATAGTGTTCATTATATTAAATAAAAGAGAGGTGCAAGTGAAGTGCTATCATAGTTTAGAGAAAGGGGCCAAGAAGGGCTTCATAGGGAAATCATCTATCCTGCTGCTTGGGGAAGGTGAAGGGGAAGATGGCAGGTGGAAGTGACTAGTGACCTTTGTCCCTTTGGTTTACTGTTATCTTCAGTGACCACACTATGGGGCTATGCTCTGGGTTGAATGCAGTATTTTTATTCCATCTGCACAAACCCTGTGACCCAGGTGCTTTTTTGGTTTGTTTTTTGTTTTGTTTTGTTTTAGACAGAGTCTCGCTCTGTCACCCAGGCTGAAGTGCAATGGCACGATCTCAGCTCACTGCAACCTCCGCCTCCCAGGTTCAAGTGATTCTTCTGCCTCAGCCTCCCAAGTAGCTGGGATTACAGGTGTGCACCACCACACCCGGCTAATTTTTGTATTTTTAGTAGAGACGAGGTTTTATCATGTTGGCCAGGTTGGTCTTGAACTCCTGATCTCAAGTGATCTACCTGCCTCGGCCTCCCCAAGTGTAGGGATTACAGGTGTGAGCCATCACTCCCAGCCACAGGTACTGTTTTTAATTCATCATCCCCATTTCCAAGGTGAGGAGACTGATGCTTGGGGAGGTTTAGTAATTTGTCCAAAGTCCCACAGCTGGAAAGGGAAGGAGCCAGGATTTAAACCTTGAAAGCTGACTGCAGAGCCCCCATCCCTTTTTGTTTTTATTGGTTTGTTTGTTTGTTTTTGAGACAGGGTCTGTCTCTGTCATCCAGGGTGGAGTGCAATGGCACAATCATGGCTCACTGCAGCCTCAACCTCCTGGGCTCAAACAATCCTCCCACCTCAGACTCCCAAGAAGCTGGGACCACAAGTGTGTATCACCAAGCCCAGCTAATTTTGTTAGTTTTTGTAGAGAAGGGTCTTCTTATGTTGTCTAGGTTGGTCTCAAACTCCTGGGCTCAAGCAATCCTCCTGCCTTGGCCTCCCAAAATGTTGGGATTACAGGTGTGTGGCCAGAGCCCCAAGTCTTTTTTTTTTTTTTTGAGACGGAGTCTCGCTCTGTTGCCCAGGCAGGAGTGCAGTGGCGCGATCTCGGCTCACTGCAAGCTCCGCCTCCCGGGTTCACGCCATTCTCCTGCCTCAGCCTCCGGAGTAGCTGAGACTACAGGCGTGAGCCACCACGCCCGGCTAAGTTTTTTGTATTTTTAGTAGAGACGGGGTTTCACCATGTTAGCCAGGATGGTCTCGATCTCCTGACCTCGTGATCCTCCCACCTCAGCCTCCCAAAGTGCTGGGATTACAGGCGTGAGCCACCATACCTGGCCAAGAGCCCCAACTCTTAAAGCAATATTGTATGACCTCCTACAGTATTTGTTGGAGCATAATGTGCTTGATGGGACATAATAGGAGATGGTACTAAAATGGTGGGCTGTGTCAGGACATGAAGGAGCACTGACCGTCTGTCCTTTAGTGAAATGTCTCAAGCACTCCACTCCCAGGCACCAGGCCTGACTGTGGATTCTGTCCTTTGATGCAGTATGCTTTGCTCTTTTGCCTAAGCATTTCTAATAGATTCCGCCCCTGCAATTGATGTTCACCACCTTGGGGCCCACTCTACTCTCAGCCTTCTTTTTTTTTTTTTTTTTTTTTGACGGAGTCTCACTCTGTCACCCAGGCTGGAGTGCAGTGGCACCATCTCGGCTCACTGCAACTTCTGTCTCCCAGGTTCAAGCGATTCTCCTGCTTCAGCCTCCTGAGTAGCTGGGATTACAGTGCCCACCACCACGCCTGGCAAATTTTTTTGTATTTTTAGTAAAGACAGGGTTTTCAATGTGTTTCAGCACATCGGCCAGGCTAGTTTCGAACTCCTGACCTCAAATGATCTGCCTGCCTCGGCCTCCCAAAGTGCTGGGATTACAGGTATGAGCCACTGCGTCCGGCCGACTCTCAGCCTTCTTTTCCTTCTCTAGGGTCTGTCTATTCCTGTCTTCCTGCGGAGCTTGTGAAAGGAAGGCACCCACTTATTTGTGACAACGAAAAATGTTTCCAGATGTTGCCAAATGTCCCCTGGGGACAAGAGAACCCCCAGAGGAAACCACTGCTCTAATGGTAATGGCACAGGCTCTGGAGCCACCAGGACATGGGATCAAATTCTTGGTCTGTCACTTATGGTCTTGGAGGGGGCAGGTCATATGTCTCAGGCATCACAGAATCCCTCGTGACTAGACCAGTTAATGTTTCTATACCTCAGTTTCTGCAGGTGTGAAATGAGGGTAATGATGGCATCTACAGCTTCAGCCATGCACAGTGAGATAATGCCTGCAAAAGACGTAGCGGGGTGCTAGATACAGAGAAAGTGGTATAAATAAGTTACTCTTTTCCCCACAAGCAGACATACTACATTTTCAAACAACTGGCACAGGCTCTGAAGACATTTTGTTTTTCTCAAAGTGATGAAGTTCCTCCCTTTCTTTCTTTCTTTCTTTCTTTCTTTCTTTCTTTCTTTCTTTCTTTCTTTCTTTCTTTTCTTTCTTTCTTTCTTCTTTCTTTCTAACAGAGTCTTGTTCTGTTGTCCAGGCTGGAGTGCAGTGGCATGATCTCAGCTCACTGCAACCTCTGCCTCCCCAGTTCAAGCAATTCTCGTGCCTCAGCGTCTCGAATAGCTAGGATTACAATCGCGTGCCACCATGCCTGGGTTGTTTTTTTTTTTTAGTAGAGACGGGGTTTTACCATGTTTGGCCAGGTCAACTCCTGACCTCAATTGATCTGCCGATCTCGGCCTCCCAAAGTGCTGGGATTACAGGCATGAGCCACCACACCCAGCCCTTTTCCTCCTTTCATTCAGGAGTGAGGGGTGAGGAATTTGTGCAAACACTGATCCCCAAACAGGCTCAAATTAGGCTCTTCTGGAAGCCACAGGGACATGCAGGCAAGGAAAGAAAGATACTGGGAATCTACCTGTTCAGGGCAGCTTAACCTCTTCTGCTTTGAGGCACCTGCTGGGTCTGGGCTATGCTTTGACTCAGGAAACCTTGCCAGTTTTTTCTTTTATCTTTTCTTTTCCTTTTTTTTTTTTTTTTTAGATGGAGTCTCACTCTGTCACCTAGGCTGGAGTACAGTGGCGCCATCTTGGCTCACTGCAACCTCTGCCTCCCAGATTCAAGCGATCCTCCTGCCTCAGCCTCTCGAGTGACTGGGGTTACAGGCATGCACCACCACACCCGGCTAATTTTTGTATTTTTAGTAGAGATGGGGTTTCACCATATTGGCCAGGCTAGTCTCTAACTCCTGACCTCGTGATCCACCTGCCTCCGCCACCCAAAGTGCTGGGATTATAGGCGTGGGCCACCGCACCCAGCCCAGTTTTTTCTTTTAAAGCTAACTATGGGCAGGGCTCGGTGGCTCACACCTGTAATCCCAGCACTTTGGGAGGTTGAGACAGGTGGATCACTTGAAGTCAGGAGTTCAAGACTAGCCTAGACAACATGGCGAGACCCTGTCTCTACAAAAAAATACAAAAATTAGTTGGGCATGGTGGTGCATGCCTGTAGTCCCAGCTACTTGGGAGGCTGAGGTGGGAGGATTGCTTGAGCCCAGGAGGTTAAGATTGCAGTGAGCTATGTTTGCACCACGGCACTTCAGCCTGGGCGACAAAGTGATATGCTGTTTCAAAAATAAATAAATAAAGGTAACTATAAGGAATAAGGGCTTGGGTGACACAGTGACATGCTGTCTCAAAAAATAAATAAATAAATAAAGCAAGCTAACTATGAGGCATAAGGGTGACCACAATGGTCAGACACCTATTGAACCCCCATCTACCTGAAATGGACTTTAGCTATGATTAGAAAGACATCTTGGCCAGGCATGGTGGCTCACATCTGTAATCCCAGCACTTTGGGAGGCAGAGGCAGGCAGATCACCTGAGGTCAGGAGTTCAAGACCTGCCTGGCCAACATGGTGAAACCCTCTCTCTACTAAAAATACAAAAAAATTAGCCAGGTGTGGTGGTGGGCACCTGTAATTGCAGCTACTCGGGAGGCTGAGACAGGAGAATCACTTGAACCTGGGAGGCACAGGTTGCAGTGAGCTGAGATCACACCATCGCACTCCAGCCTGGGTGTCCAATAGCTTGGTCCGATTTTGAAAAAAGTTCTCTTTGTCAGATGGAGAAAGAGTTAACTTCCACTGTATTAACTTGTGCCTGACATTTTTAAATATTTTCTTTTTAGTGTATGGTTTAATTTTCATCTTCAAAATGCACTGCCTTATAGGTATCTTTTTTGCTTTTTCTGTCAATGTAAATCAAGCTAAGACATTTTGTAATTTTTATCTCCATAAATCTCAAGCATTCAACAGTCATTCTTCACATGGGCATTTCAGGCAAGCTCAACAAAGCGTTACTGTTCGCTTCACACCAGGCAGAGAGGTCGAGCACAGCAGCACAATTCCCAGGGCTTTTGGCCATTAGAGATGAAGTTTCACTGCTTATCACTTCTTGACCAAACAGGAAGCTGAGGCAGTTGCCTGTGGTTAAATAGTTTACCTCAAGTTGTACAGGGATTCCTTGGTTGGGGGCTTTCCAGTGTACGGGTAGGCCTTCTGGTCTGCTGATCTCTGCCAAAGAAATGAAATACCCTAGAATCTCTGACCCAGAGGCCCAGAAGGAATTTCATGCAAGAGCCTCCCAATGGCCTGTTAAGATTTGCAAAGTGTCCAGCTAGTCTCGGGCTGTGGCAACTGACTTGCCCTGGTAGGACTAGTAGAGTCTCCCTTTTGTTCATTCCAACAAAAGATAACCACGATTGATTTTTGATCACCAATATGAGCCTTAGGAAGAAGGAGCAGCTGTTCTGCCAAGCATTCCCTGACCACTTTCCCGGCTTGTCCTGGTTAGAGACCCCTACCTACCAGGTGCCTAGGAAACACCATGCCCTTCTCATTCTCAGCGCTCCCAGCTCCTGTCATATGGCATTGGAATTTTCTATTGCCTTGTCTGGGTCTTAACAATACTGTGAACCTCTTGAGGATAGAGCTCATGTCTTACTCATCCCTGGAATCCCAAGGCTCAGCTAACCCCTGGCTCGCAGCAACTACCCAGAGCAAGTTTGTCAAGTGAGTGAATAAGCAGCGCTGGCAGGATGGCTGAAACGTGCTTTCTACACACATTCTGAAAAAAAAAAAAAAAAAAAACTTTTGGCTGGGCGCAGTGGCTCACACCTGTAATCCCAGCACTTTAGGAGGCCGAGGCGGGTGGATCACTTGAGGTCAGGAGTTCGAGACCAGCCTGGCCAACATGGTGAAACTCTGTCTCCACAAAAAATACAAAAATTAGCCAAGTGTGGTGGTACATGTCTGTAATCCCAGCTACTGGAGAGGCTGAGGCAGGAGAATCAATTGAACCCGGGAGGTGGAGGTTGCAGCGAGTTGAGATCATGTCACTCCATTCTAGCCTGGACTACAGGGCGAGACTTCATCTCAGAAAAAAAAAGAAAAAGAAAAAAGAAAAAAGATTTATTCAGCTTTCTCTAGCTATTGCAACAAGAACACACATTTTTCCCTGGAAAGAAAGAGACAACAACCACCACAACAAAAAAGATAACAAAAAAAAAAGAAAGAAAAAGAAAGGAAGGAAGAAGGGGAGAGAGAGAGAGTGAGAGAGAGGGAGAGAGAGAAAGAAGGAAGGAAAGAAAGAAAAAGAAAGAGGGAAAGAAAGAAAGAAAGGGAAAGAGATGAACTGGCCTTATTCTCATGAGTGAAAGAGTAGAAAATGACTGAAATTCTCCCTTTTCAGTTTGGGAGGGAAAAAAAATTGGACCTAGTTGAGGGGGAGGCAAATGAAAAGATATATGCTCATTTTTATGATGATTAGGAAAATACCCCCCTGGAACCACAAGTTAACTTTCTGGTAGCTGGGGCTGCAATTAGAGATGGCAAGCAGGACTCTGGGTTTTGCTGAGTTCTTCCTCTTTCCATGGCAAAAAACATACATTTTTCTTCTTCCTTTTTTTTCCTCATTGAAGAGGAGCCCCAGATTTGGCTCTCTCCTGGGTTCAGGAAAGATGAAGTCTCAGAACCAAGCCCTGTCTCCCAGGCAAGTCCTCTTTTTATAATTTTTAATTTTTATTTTTTGAGACAGAGTCTTATTCTGTCACCCAGGCTGGAGTGTAGTAGTGCAATCATAGCTCACTGCAGCCTCAACTTCCCAGGCTTAAGTGATCCTCCTGCCTCAACCTCCTGAGTAGCTGAGACTACAGGTGTGTAACACCATGCTTAGCTACTTAAAAATATTTTTTTTAGAGATAAGATCTCTCTATATTGCCCATGCTGGTCTCACACTCATGGGCTCAAGCAATCCCCCTGCCTCGGCCTCCCAAAGTGCTGGAATTACAGGTGTGAACCACCACACCCGGCCAAGGCTTCCCTTCTAAACTTACCCCCAGCATTCTCCAGCATGGTCTTGTGCTGCTCCAAGTTAATGTCAAAGGCAGCCAGCCCAGGATTGGAAGGAGTTGAGTTGTCCTTGATTCAAAGCCCCATGGATTCGTTCACCTTTCAGAGTTTGTCTCCGTATAAACCCTCACTCACAGGCTGATTGGGAAGTGTGTGCCACCCACTAGGCCTTGGTTGAATTCCTTAGGCTGAGTCATCCCCCTCTCTGCCCACCCCCAGGCACACCTTGGCTTGCTTACTTCTGAGCTGTTCTCTTCCTTGCATCCTGTTCCCTCCACCATTTTTTTTTTTTTTTTATGAGATGGAGTTTCACTCTTGTTGCCCAAGCTGGAGTGCAATGGCATGATCTCAGCTCACTGCAACCTCTGCCTCCTGGGTTCACAAGTGATTCTCCTGCCTCAGCCTCCCGAGTAGCTGGGATTAGAGGTGTCTGCCACCATGCCTGGCTAATTTTTTGTATTTTTAGTAGAAACAGGGTTTTACCATGTTGGCCAGACTGGTCTTGAACTCCTGACTTCAGGTGATCTACCCGCTTCGACTTCCCAAAGTTCTGGGATTACAGGCGTGAGCCACTGCACCCGGCCTCCACCCTTTTAAAAAGACTTTATTTATTTATTTATTTTTTGAGACGGAGTCTCACTCTCTTGCCAGGCTGGAGTGCAGTGGCATGATCTTGGCTCACTGCAACCTCAGCCTTCTGGGTTCAAGTGATTCTCCTGCCTCAGCCTCCTGAGTAGCTGGGACTACAGGTCCGCACCACCACGCCCAGCTAATTTTTGTATTTTTAGTAGAGATGGGGTTTCATAATGTTGGCCGGGCTGGTCTCGAACTCCTGACCTCAGGTGATCCACCTGCCTTGGCATCTCATAGTGCTGAGATTACAGGTGAGAGCCACTGCACCCTGCCAAACTTCATATTTTAGAACAGTGTTAGGTTCACAGCAAATTGAGCAAAGTACAGAGAGATCTCCCATAGCCCCTATTCTCAGCCTCTCCCACTATGAGCATCCCAAACTGCAATGGTAGATTTGTTACACTTGGTGACTCTACAGTGAGGTGCCATTATCTCTCAAAGTCCAAGTTTAAACTCAGGTTCACTCTTGGTGTTGTACATTCTATGGGTTTTGACAAATGTATAAGGACATGTATCCACCATAATATTATCATATGGAATACCTTTACTGCCCTAAATATCCTCTGTACTTTGCCCATTTATCCCTCTTTCCCCTCCAACTCCTGGCAGCCTGTCAGCTTTTAGAGCTGTGTCTCCAGCCCAGGCCTGTCCTCTGAGTGCCACCTGCCAACATTTCCACGCAGATGCCTCTTACGCTCCTCAAGCTCTTGCTTTCTTCAAATCTGTTCCCTGCCACTGAGTTCCCCAAACCTCCTCAGGTCATGACGTACATGGCCTCACAGTCCATACAATCATTCAAGCCAGAAAGTAGGAGTCATCTTGATTCTGATGGGGTTCAGAACACCACATCCCAAAATATAGCACCATGGCATTTGGAAAACAGCAAAAGCAGGAAGGTCACTTTCTGACCTCCTCCTGCCCTTCTCCCCTGACGCAGACCATGAAAGAATCCTCTGACCTTCCTCTGAAGAAGGCCCTCATTCCAGGGGTGCCCAGCCTGTACCCAGAGGAGAGGAATGTCCTTATGTCTGGAGACACAGGGATACAGAGAGGAATATGAACAGACAGGCCTTACTAAATTCCCTCAGTTTATTGCCATTAGATCACATCCCCTTTGTCCAGTCATACTGCTGCATGACTGTCCACTCCATCAAAACTAAGCATGAAAAGACACGGGGTTCCCTGTTCCTTTGGGTCTTCATCTGTGGATGCTTCCATGCCACGTAAAATATATTCAATAAATGTGTATGCTTTTCTCTTGTTACTCCGTCTTTGGTTATAGAGGGTCTTAGACATGAATCCAGAGATGGATGAGAAAAAAATGTCTTTTATCCCCTACAGTTCCCACCCTTCCCTCCCCACTGCTGGTCAGCAGCATCCAAAGGAGATGCTGTCTTATCTCCACCTACATTTGCCTCCACCTCAGTCCAGACCACCATCGTTTTTCTCATGCAACCCGTTCACAGCTTCTGAGGGTCTCCTGGCTGTCAAGAGGCATGATTACTCCCATCATGTGAGGTTTATTATATTATATTATTATTATTTGTTGAGATAGGTCCTCACTCTGTCACCCAGGCTGAAGCGCAATGGCACAATCATGGCTCACTGCAGCCTCAAACTCCTGGGCTCAAGGGATCCTCTCGCCTCAGCCTCCCGAGTAGCTAGGACTACAGGTGTGCACCACCACACCCAGCTAATTAAAAAAATATTTTTTTTTGTAGAGATGGGGGTTTCACTATGTTGCCTAGGCTGGTCTTGAACTCCTGACATCAAACGATCCTCCTGCCTTGGCCTCCCATAGTTCTGGGATTACAGGTGTGAGCCACCATATGGCAGAGGTCTATTTTTTTTTTTTAATTTATTATTTTTTTTTGAGACAGAGTCTCGCTCTGTCGCCCAGGCTGGAGTGCAGTGGCGCAATCTCGGCTCACTGCAAGCTCCGCCTCCCGGGTTCATGCCATTCTCCTGCCTCAGCCTCCCCGAGTAGCTGGGACTACAGGCGCCCGCCACCACGCCCGGCTAATTTTTTTTTGTATTTTTAGTAGAGACGGGGTTTCACCGTGGTCTCGATCTCCTGACCTCGTGATTCGCCCGCCTCGGCCTCCCAAAGTGCTGGGATTACAAGCTTGAGCCACCGCGCCCGGCCGAGAGGTCTATTTTAAAAGTGAAACAATAATGACACAGAGTGTAGCTTTCACATCTCTCTGGTATCCTCAGACCCTGCCACTTCTTTGGGCTCCAGAGATTTCCAGCTGCCGGGATTTGCATCTTTGTGTGGGGGTCTTTCTGCATAACTGCAGAAACCTGGTCTACCCACCCCTGAGGAAAGACAGAGATGCTTGGGAATTTATACTGCTGCATGCAGCCCTCAGCAAAGGCTGGGTGGAGGGAATTCGTGTAGAAATACCCCAGCTCCCTCGCCTCTTGAGTGGACTATCTGGGGTGTGTACCTCCCAGGGTCTTCCCACAGATCCAGTCCTGATCACCATGGAGGTATCTTAACACGCCCTTCACTGGCTGCCTTCCCTGTGTTAGTTCCTCTCCCTTACCTCCATTCCCAAATAAGCTACTTGCATTTGAATCCTTATCTCCAGATCTAGGGACACCCACACTGAGACAGAGCACAACAAAAACTGTAATACGAAATGCTCCCCACAGGCTGATTATAGGACTTAGGTAGAAATATTTATTCAGGCCAGGAGCACTCGTCATAAGAACCAGACTAACAGGTGTGGGATGGTCTTTCTCAGTCCCGTCAGTCTCTCTCTGTAACGGTATGTGGAACTTTATCTGGGGACATTGCAAAAGTCTAAGCATGAGGGCTGCCCCTGTCTGAGAGCTTCCCTTTCCCCCCGCCCGCTTTTAACTGGCCTCTCGCTCTCACTCTTGCCTCCTTTCAGTCCACTCTCTGCCCAGCATCAACAGTGATACTTCTTAAAACACCAACCACTGTTTCATCTCGTACTTAAAGCTCTTCCGTGGCTTTCCATCTCATTAGAGGAAAACACAAATTTGTACAAGGCCCTACGTGGCTTGTGCCCCTACAGGTCTGCACGCCTGCCTCCTTTCAGGCATCTCCTTTTGGGTTCCTCCGGACCTCATCCCTGTGTTAGCCATACTGGTCTACTTCCACCTCCCCAAAAGCTACCCCTCACCTGGGCACATGCGGTCCTCTTGATTGACATGCTGTTACCCTCCACACATATCTGACTAGCTCTTCTTGATTATTTAGTTCCTGGCTTTGATGGCATCCTCCTCAAGAAGACTTCCCCAATGACTGTGAATATTAGTCTCTGTCTTGGCCCTTATTTCCTTTTACTGGAAACTTAAAATTGCAATTACTTTATCTGTTTACTGGGTATTGGTTGGGTTCCTCCCTAGAACAGAAGCCCGACAGGGCAAGGATCATGCCCATCTTGCTCACTGCTATATCCCCAGCACTTAGCACAGTGCTTGGCACATGGCAGACTCCTAGAAAATTCAGATGAATCTGGTGGAAGGCCCAGCTAAATTCTCACTGTGCAGCCACTTCTAACACCCCCAGCGGACACATCCTTTCCCTGAATGTCTGTGGCAATTATGATCAACATCATTCTTTTGGTGGTTAATCCTCTGTGTTTTATCACAAAAATACTGTTGCCTGGAAATATATACATACATATATATATATATATATATTTTTTTTTTTTTGAAATGGAGTCTCGCTCTGGGATACAATGGCGCGATCTCAGCTCGCTGCAACCCCTGCCTCCCGGATTCAAGTGATTCTCCTGCCTCAGCCTGCTGAGTAGCTGGGATTACAGGCATGCACTACCACACCTGGATAATTTTGTATTTTTAATAGAGATTAGATTTTGCCATGTTTGTCAGGCTGGTCTTGAACTCCTGACCTCAGGTGATCTGCCCACCTCAGCCTCCCAAAGTTCTGGGATTAGAGGTGTGAGGCACCGTGCCTGGCTGAACTATTTTTAAATCATGGTTTGTTTCTTCAAAATCTTTGATGCCTATCCTAGTTTGCAGATTAAATAACTAATTCACTTTTTTTGTTTTTTGAGATGGAGTTTCGCTTTTATTGCCAAGGCTGGAGTGCAGTGGCACAATCTTGGCTCACTGCAACCTCTGCCTCCCGGGTTCAAGCAATTCTCCTGCCTCAGCCTCCCGAGTAGCTCGGATTACAGGCACCCACCGCCATGCCCGGCTAATTTTTTTGTATTTTTAGTAGAGATAGGTTTTGCCATGTTGGCCAGGCTGGTCATGAACTCCTGACCTGAGGTGACTGCAGCCTCCCAAAGTGCTGGGATTACAGGTGTGAGCCACTGCGCCCATCCCTAATTCACTTTTTAAAGTCCCACAATATTTGACAGTGTATTTTTTAAGAACAAGGATATTCTCTTATATAATAACATTATTACAATGCTCAAAACCAGGAATTTTAATATAGATATACTGTTATCTAACGCACAGTCCATATTCAAATTTAATCAAATGTCCCAACAATATCCTTCATAGTAGCCACTCACCTCCCTACCGTGATCTAACGCAATATCACACATGGCACAGATTTAGTGGTCTTGTCTCTAGTTTTTTTTTGTTTTTCTGTTTTGTTTTGTTTTGTTTTGAGACAAGGTCCTGTTCTCTCACCCAGGCTGGAGTGCAGTGGTGCAATCACAGCCCTCTGCAGCCTTGACCTCTGGGGCTCAAGGAGTCCTCCCACCTCAGCCTCCTACGTAGCTGGGACTACAGGCATGTGCCACCATGCCCAGCTAATTTTTGTATTTTTTGTAGAGATGGGGTTTCGCCATGTTGCCCAGCTGGTCTCAATCTCCTGGGTTCAAGTGATCTGCCTGCCTTGGCCTCCCAAAGTGCTGAGACTGCAGGTGTGAGCCACTGGGCCTGGCCTCTTTAGTTTCTTTTAATCTGAAACAGTTCCTCAGTCATTCTTTATCTTTCTTGACCTTGACATTTTTGAGGAATATAGTCTGGCTCTTTTGTGGAACATCTCCTATTTGGTTGGTCTGATATTTCCTCCTGATTAGATTCAGGTTAAACATTTTTGGCAGGAATACCACTGAAGTGTTGTTTCATAATTTACTTAACCAATCTGTTATTCTTGGAAATTTGTGTTGTTTCAACTTTTTCTTCATTTTATAATCAATAATGTAATCTTTATACATCCTTGTAGCCAAATCTTTGTACACGTTCTTATCTAATTTTTTAGGGTGTTTTTCTAGAATTGGAACTGCTATGACTAAGGGCTAGGTGTTTTTTGTTGTTGTTGTTGTTGTTGTTTGTTTGTTTGAGACGGAGTCTCGCTCTGTTGCCCAGGCTGGAGTGCAGTGGCGCTATCTTGGCTCACTGCAACCTCTGCCTCCCAGGTTCAAGCGATTCTCCTGCCTCAGCCTCCCGAGCAGCTGGGACTACAGGCGCGTGCCACCACACCCGGCTAATTTTTGTATTTTTAGTAGAGACAGGGTTTCACCATATCGGTCAGGCTGGTCTTGAACTCCTGACCTCATGATCCGCCCACCTTGGCCTCCCAAAGTGCTGGGATTACAAGCGTGAGAGCCACCATGCCCGGCCCCTAGGTGTGTTTTTATGATTTTTGTTATGTATTGCCAAACTGCCTTCCAGAAAGGCTGTGCCAGTTTACACTCCTTCCACAGTGAGTGAAGGCAGCAATTTCTAGGAGATTTGTGCCAACACTGGATCCAAACAGTTTAAAACATCCTTCTTGCAGCAGTCTGTACTTCTCATGTTGATCTGTCTTCTATTCCGGCTTCTTGTATGTATAACTTGTTGGCCCTAAATACCTACAAGCTGTTTAAAAAAGGGCTTGCATGTCTGACTCATCTTTGTGGTGCCTAACCATGCTTCCTACTTAATAGTCACTCAATAAATGTCAAAGGAAGGAAGTCACACATCTTTGAACAATGCGACCTTATTTTGTCAGGTTCTGCTCTGACATGCTGGGCTACTGTCTTAGTTCCGGCTGCTGTAACAAGTACCATAGACTGGGTGGCTTATAAACAACAGAAATTTCTTTCACGCAGTTCTAGAGGCTGGAGGTTTGAGATCAGGGAGCCAGCATGATGAGGTTCTGATGAGGGCCCTCTTCTGGGTTGCCTGCTGCTGACTTCTCGTTGTATCTTCACATGGTGGGGAGAGGCTGGAAGAGCTCTCTGAGGTCCCTTTTGTAAGAGCACTAGTCCCATTCATGAAGGCTCTATGCTCATGACTTAATTACCTCTCAAAGGTCCCACCTCCTAATACCACCATATTAGGGATTAGAATTTCAATGTGAATTTTGGGGGAACATATTCAGTTCATTGCAGCTACCAAAAAAGTTACTAATGTTGGTATCCAAAAGTCCAACAACCAGAGCCCCTACTTGCCCGGACTAGCAAGATTCATTCTCAGGACCTCTCGGGAGCCACGAAGAAACTTTCCGTTTTGCTTATATGGATCTTGGGCAGGCTCTTCACCTTAGGTATCCAGCTCACTGCAGACACCTGCTTCTCAGGTCCCCTCCAGCCCTAGCTCCAGGGGCTTCTCTGGGCTGCTGCTGCTCTTTTTGTACTTACCTCTGGGTCCCGGGAGGATCACATGCCTTTCTCTCAATTCTCCAATCCCAGCTAGGACAGACAGTCCTTTTAAACGAAAGCCTTAGAAATAACAGACAGAAATTACAATGCCGATAAGGCAAACATAAAGCAGGATATGAGCTAAATATTCTATCACCTTTTTAGCCCCATAGGGACCTCCTTAGGGACTGTTTTTCTCCTTTGAAATACTCCTTCCTCCCTCCCGTGATGCAGGATCTGCTCACCTGGGAGGACGCCATGTAGAGAACCCTTGATCTTGCCTCTTGTTCCCCATCCTGGCCCTCCTGGGGTATTAAGAGCTGGAGCACTGAGAGCGACTGGGTCATGAGAATGGAGTCCTGCTGAACAGGATTAGCCCCTGATCAAAGCGGCCTGAGGGAGTTCTTTTGCTTCTTCTGTGATGTGCGGACGTAGCAACAAGGCACCATCCATGAAGCAGTGAGCTCTCACCAGACACCGTATCTGCTGGTGCCCTGATCTTGCATTTTCCGACCTCCAGAACTACAAGCAATCCATTTCTATTGTTTATAAGTTATCCAGGCTAAGATGCTTTGTTGTAGCAGCCCTAAAGGACTGGGACACACATTAACCAGTGTCTCCCCAGGCTGACCTGCCTCCCACCTCCCCCAAAACAGAGGTCACATTCAGTCTGGACTGGAGGGGTCTGATTGGTATCCTGGAGCACACGAACGTTGTGGAGCTTGCAGCTTGCTTTTGCCATTTGGGGGCCGGCTGCAGCTCTCCAGAGTTCATGCTAGGTGGCATCCTCTCTCCATGGAGGAGACTATGACAGCTGCTTGGAGTGAGTGCTCCAACTGTATCTAACTGCTCCTGCACAAGCTCATTTCTATAGCACATCGACTCACAGCTTTGCTCTGAGATGCCACTACAGGAGGACTTGAGCTGCTCCAAACCAACTGGGAAAATTAGATATTATATTATATTTTATGTAATTGTAAAAAAAATCATTCTGTGCAATGCATTACATTTAGCATATAACTGGCTAGCTGAGATTTCAATGAGAGAGAAAATATATCCTCCTTTTATCCGGGCAATGAAATATTCACATGCATATAATGGCCTATCTTAGGTCAGTAAATGCTTTATTCCAAGGCTTCAAAAATAATTGGACTCAGAGTTTTTGGAGCAAGAGAAAGTTTACGCGGCTGGGCACAGTGGCTCACATTTGTAATCCCTGCACTTTGGGAGGCTGAGGTGGGTGGATCGCCTAAGTTCAGGAGTTCGAGACCAGCCTGGCTAACATGATGTAACCCCATCTCTACTAAAAATACAAAAAATTAGCCAGGTGCGGTGGAGGGCGCCTGTAATCCCAGCTACACAGGAGGCTGAGGCAGGAGAATCGCTTGAACCTGGGAGGCAAAGGTTGCAGTGAGCCAAGATCATGCCACTGCACTCCAGCCTGGGTAAAAAGAGCGAGACTCCATCTGAAAAAAAAAAAAAAAGTAAGTTTATGCTATCGCAGCAAGAGAGTTGAAACCCTGTGAGCCCACTTCACCTATGAGTCATCTGGTTGTAAGGGCTCCTAATGTTGCATTTAATTCAGCCTGCCTCCTCCTCCTCTCTTAAGAAGGAGTTCTACCATTGATAAGATCATATCTATATGTCCAATATAGGCTACCATGCAAAACAATTGACTAGCTTTAGGCATGTCATCACCTGATAGATATTGGTCATAAAGAGACCACAATGATGGTCTGGATTCTCTCCTTACCTATATTAACAGGAAATCATTGGCTTTTAAGTAAGTTACTGGAAAAGGGGCCGGGCACGGTAGCTCACGCCTGTAATCCCAGCACTTTGGGAGGCTGAGGTGCGCAGATCACCTGAGGTCGGGAGTTCAATACTAGCCTGTCCAACATGGTGAAATCCCGTCTCTACTAAAAATACAAAAAATTAGCTGGGCGTGGTGGCAGGTGCCTGTAATCCCAGCTACTCGGGAGGCTGAGGCAGGAGAATCGCTTGAACCCGGGAGGCAGTGAACCAAGATGGCGTCATCACACTTTAGTCTGGGCAACAAGAGCGAAACTCCATCTCAAAAAATATATATATAAATAAGTAAAAATTACTGGAGTAGAAGTTATTTTTCCTTCCCCTATTCTCATACAGAATTAATTTTTCTGTCTTTACTGTGTAATTTCCTTGCCAATTTGAACATTTTTCCTCCATCTGTATCTACTGACTGTTTCATCACTGAACCAAACAAAAAAAATGCCCAACTTTCTGTGTGCCATTTTTGGGTTACACATCTCGTGTTTTACTCAGTCTGCAAATGGAATCGAAGTTGGTTTGCCTAGTTTCCTTTAAAATTCTGGGACCAATTTAACTACTGGGTTGATTATAGGAGATGCCAGGTTCGAGGTCAGAGGTACCATCAGAGAGCTGGAAGTTCCAGGGATTGAGGGTCTGCCCTTGACTTTCTGTAGCACGTTGACCTCTGACAGGAGACCAATCTCCCCTAATTTTTTCCCTTTTAAAATCTGACCTGGCAGAGATGTGGGAATTTTGATAGTTACCTAGTATAGCATAACTTAGCAGCCGGGAGGCCCAGGTGGAACTGAGTCATGCCATATGTGGTATAAGTCAATAAATATGGCCAAATGCTCACTGTGTCAGGCATGTACTAGGTTCAATAGAGAAGAGAATCAAAAGATGAAAAAGACACATTTTAGGCCTTTGAGTAGGGAAAGCAGACACCTAAATAACTAGCCTCACCATCCACTTAATCAGTTGACCTTGGGCAGCAGACTTCCTAATTCTCTGAGGCTCAGTTTCCTCTATATACGATGGAGGCAACAATGTCTTTCGAAAGTACCTGCCTTGGAGGATTGGATGAGGTTCTGGGTATAGTAATGGGATGGGTACTGGAGAAAGGCGCATGGACTGAAAAGCTGTCTCATTAAACTTTGTAACACATCTACTGTGGGAACCCTCCTAAATGAATATGGCACCAGGGAAGGAGGACTTTCCTTTTCATTAAAGAAGACTGTGTTAAATTGCTGTAGTGACAGGAGTTTGGCAACCACATGTGGCTGAGACAATCAGCAGGTGTGTGCATTTCAGCAAGAATCTTTTTTTCTGAACTTGCAGTTGAGAATTGATGCAAGACAAATGATCCCACAAAATCTGTGACCGAGCTAGGTGGTTAGATGTGTATAGGTAAAAATCACCTGGCAAAACCAATCGATTCATTAAGATTGGCCAGTTCATCTGGAAACCAAAGGCTGCAAAGACATCACGTGTTGCTTGGAGATTGTTTTTTTTCGAGCATGAGACTTCTACTACTCCTCACATTTCACAAATATTATTGGTTAGGATGAATTAAAGTTTTCAAAGTGAGCTGACTTTAAAGAAAAATATTGGCTGGGCGCAGTGGCTCACACCTGTAATCCCAGCATTTTGGGAGGCCGAGGTGGGCGGATCACCTGAGGTCAGGAGTTCAAGACCAGCCTGGTCAACATGGTGAAACCCCACCTCTACTAAAAACACAAAAATTAGCCAGGTGTGGTGGTGCGCACCTGTAATCCCAGCTATTCAGGAGGCTGAGGCAGGAGAATCGCTTGAACCCAGGAGGCAAAGTTTGCAGTGACCCGAGATCGTGTCACTGCACTCCAGCCTGGGCAACAGAGCGAGACTCCAACTCAGACAAAAAAAAAAAAAGAAAAATATGAAGTCACTGGAAGAGCAATAGGCAGTTTACAACATGTTAAAACTTTTTTTTTTTTTTTTGAAACAGAGTCTTGTTCTGTCACCGAGGCTGGAGTGCAGTGGCACCATCTCGGCTCACTGCAACCTCTGCCTTACGGGTTCAAGTGATTCTCATGCCTCAGCCTCCCGAGTAGCTGGGACTACAGGTGCACGCTGCCACACCTTGTTAGTTTTTGTATTTTTAGCAGAGAGAGGGGTTTCACCATGTTGGCCAGGCTGGTCTCAACCTCCTGACCTCAGGTGATCTGCCCACCTTGGCCTCCCAAAGTGCTGGGATTACAGGCGTGAGCCACCGTGCCCCGCCCATAGTAAAACTTTTAATGTCCAATTGATAACCACTGAGGTCCATTGATGAAAGGAATTCAGAGGGGAGGAAATGTTAACTGGAAGCCTCAAGCCTCCAGATTTGCTTTCAGCTCACATTTCTCCTCTCTTGGTGCCTGAAATCACTTCTTCCCGTTTGCAAAGTCCTTTGTGTGTGTCTCCACAATGGTCCTTATTCCATTGTACGGAGGTTGTTTGCATCCGGTGTGTTTTCCTTCCCAGTGGTGAGCTCCCTGGGAAATTGCCTTGAACTCCCTGCAGGGCTGGACACATAAAGGTAAACTCTGAAGGAGAAGAGAATAAATGAGAGAATGGAAGCTCTATCTGCAGCTGCTTCCTGAGGATTAGAAAGCTTTCAGTCAAGGAAAGGGATGGAAACTCCAGTTCCTGGACTATTCAGAAAGCCAATTTGATTATTCAGGCAAAAGGAATCCATATTTTAGAAGGTCGACAGGTCTGTGGCTTTCCAGCATAGTAGACTTCTATTTACAGGAACTCTGACCCAGCAGCTTTATTCATGGCAGACACAGGTGCTGACAGAAGAATTCGAAGGTTCCCTGTTTCTTTTGCTTTTTTATTTTTTAGAGACAGTCTTACTCTGTCACCCAAGCTGGAGCGCAGTGGTGCAATCATAGCTCAGTGCCACCATACCTGGCTAATTTTTAGGTTTATTTTGTAGAGACAGGGTCTCGCTATGTTGCCCAGGTTGGTCTCAAACTCCTGGGCTCAAGCGATCTCCACCCCCCATCCCCTGCACCCTTGCCTCAGCTTCTAAAAGTGCTGGGATTGCAGGCATGAGCCACTGCATCTGACTTCTTTTGCATTTTTGGCTCAGCTGCTCCTGAGTGGAGTCTGAAGCTGGCCGTCTTTGACGTATTCCCATCCCTCCATCCTCACCTCCACTCCTCCATTTGGATTTCCCTTCTTGCTCTCAGCTGGCTGTCAATGATTCCCTACTTAGCTATTGATATTTAATAGCCTACTCTTCCTTGAATCAAACCCATTTTTCAAGAAGACCACGAGTTGTTAGTGCAGTTAATTGAAAGGAATAAAGCCATAATGGTGGAATTATAGATGAAAATGGAAAACCCCTTGAAGTCTTAATGATTTAGTCAACTGCGTGCTTTGCCTTCTTATAATACAAGTTCATCCTGGCAGCCACACAGAACAGTTACAACCAAGCTGTGCTGGCTAGCTTGTGCAAGCCAGAAATTAAGTGCACCAACTATGAGTCAGGCTGATGGGTTCAAATCCCGGGTCTTCTACTTATTAGTTATGTGACCCTGGACAAATTATAAAAACTTTCTCTTTTTTTGAGGAAAAAAAAAAGTCTCGCTCTGTTGCCCAGGCTGGAGTGCAATGGCACGATCTTGGCTCACTGCAACCTCTGGCTCCCGGGTTCAAGTCATTCTCCTGCCTCAGCCTCCCGAGTAGCTGGGATTACAAGGTGCCTGCCACTATACCCAGCTAATTTTTGTATTTTTAGTAGAGATGGGGTTTCACCATGTTAGTTAGGCTGGTTTCGAACTCCTGACCTCAGGTGATCCGCCCGCCTCCGCCTCCCAAAGTGTTGGGATTACAGGCGTGAGCCACCGTGCCCGGCCTATAAAACCTTTCTTAACCTGGTGCTTTATCTATAAAATAGGTCTATGTTCCCTATCTCATCTGGATATTGTGTTCAAGGAGATAATCCATTTAAAAGACCACAAAGTCCTGGCCCACAGTTGGCGTTGAGTAAATGCTAGCCATTATTATTCCATTCTTGCATTGGAATGTCTGAATTTCCTCAGAGAGGCACAAAAACCTGATGTACAACCATTTATTTGTGTAGGCAGGACGCAACAGCTTGTAGTGGACAAAAAAATAGTCTAACACTAACTTGCTGAGTGACCATGCCAACTCACTTACTTTGGGTCTGTTTCACATCTGTAAAATGAGAGGGAGAGGCAGGAGTTCCCAGGATGGAAAACTTAAATGTCTATACAGGCCAGATAGATAAAATCGCTAGTGACTTGGGCTGGGTATAAGACAATAGGGAGTTACGGTAAACCAGAGAGCTTTTCAACTCAGAGCATGGTCTACCGACCACGAAGATTGACAGAACCCTGGAGTTTGTTAGAAAGAGCAAAATCTCAGAAACCACCCCAGATCTATCCAAATGCAATCTGCATTTTAACAAGATCCCCCGTGATTTGTATGCTCATGAAACTTTGAGCCAGGCACGGTGGCTCATGCCTGTAATCCCAGCACTTTGGGAGGCAGAGGCGGGTTGGATCACTTGAGTCCAGGAGTTCAAGACCAGCCTGGCCATCATGGTGAAACCCCGTCTCTACTAAAAATACAAGAATTAGTCAGTCATGGTGCCACACACCTGTAATCCCAGCTACTTGGGAGGCTGAAGTACAAGAATTGCTTGAACCTGGGAGGCCGAGGTTGCAGTGAGCCGAGATTGGGCCACTGCACTCCAGCCTGGGTGACAGAGTAACTGTTTCAAAACAAAACAAAAAAACAAAAAAAACAAAAACAACCTCTGAGAAAACTTTTTTTTTTTTTTTTGGGTCGGAGTCTCGCTCTGTCGCCCAGGCTGGAGTGCAGTGGCACGATCTCGGCTCACTGCAACCTCCGCCTCCCGGGTTCATGCCATTCTCCTGCCTCAGTCTCCCGAATAGCTGGGACTACAGGCGCCCAACACCACGCCCGGCTAATTTTTTTTGTATTTTTAGTAGAGACAGGGTTTCACCGTGTTAGCCAGGATGGTCTCGATCTCCTGACCTCGTGATCCTCCCGCCTCGGCCTCCCAAAGTGCTGGGATTACAGGCGTGAGCCACCATGCCTGGCCCAAGAAAATTGTTATGGTGCATAAACCATCTAAAGGCATTCAAAATTTTCCTTTTTTTTTTTTTAATGTTAGCCGAATAAAGAAACTTCGGGCTTCATCAGGCCCTATGCTGCCAGCAAGTGACCAGTGTGGTTGGTGGAGGGTTCTAGGAGCTGCCAGCTGAGAGATCCTTTCATTAAAAGTTAGGGCTCAGGCCGGGAGCGGTGGCTCACGCTTGTAATCCCAGCAGTTTGGGAGGCCGAGGCGGGCGGATCACGAGGTCAGGAGATCGAGACCACGGTGAAACCCCGTCTCTACTAAAAATACAAAAAAATTAGCCGGGCGTGGTGGTGGGCGCCTGTAGTCCCAGCTACTCGGAGAGGCTGAGGCAGGAGAATGGCGTGAACCCGGGAGGCGGAGCTTGCAGTGAGCCGAGATCGCGCCACTGCACTCCAGTCTGGGCGACAGAGCGAGACTCCGTCTCAAAAAAAAAAAAAAAGTTAGGGCTCTAGCCATGTGAATATGTAGCAAAGACCAAGCCTGGATTGCTAAGAACAGTAATTCCTGGAGTGGTACGTGCCTGAAAAGTTACCCGCTGAGCCCTCCGCCTTCTGACAGGTAAACTGTTATTGCCCCCATTTTGCAGACAAGATAAATGAGGCCCAGGGAGACTCACTGACCCAAGTCTAGACACCAGAAGTGGTGGTGGTGGTGGTGGGTATACTCCCGCAGGAAAGAAGATAATCTTGGGTGGTTATAATCAGTGACCAGACCAGTTTCCAAGGCCTGGAAGGTTTATTGATTTCTTTATATTCTCCAATGCATAATAACTGTTCTCTGTTTCTCTTGGTACCTCCCTGCGACTTCCTGGCAGCCCTAGGGACAGAGGGTTTCCTCCTTCTGGACAGAGAAGGCCCAGAGACGGCTTCTGAACGGATATCCGGCCCGCAGGATGCAGAGGAGGCAAAGGCCTCATTGTTCTTTGGGGCCTGCCTGCCCCGCCCCCAGCCGTAGGACACTCGTGGCAGATCCCGGGTGACTGAAGACAGCCCATTTCCAGGAGTGGGGCCTTCGGAGCGGAGGGAGCAAGGAAACGGGGCTGAGCACAGACCTGGAGTCTGATGTTCTGAGCATAACACTGGAAGGAGCTAAGAGCCCCAAAATAAATAAGACCGGAATTTAAAAACGTTAATCCCACGCCGACTTGGCGCTGGCCTGGCTGTTACTCATTAACGCTCCCCACGGCGGAGACTCCGGCGACTCCGTCTGCGTTTTTATTACTTAATCTGGCTGGGTTTGGCTGCAGGGAGGCTCGTGGATTTGCTGGCCGGGTGTGCTGGAAGGCAGTTTATTCACAGAACGAGCAGCTTCCCACGCTGGACCCCGAGCCCCAGGCGCCTTCCGCGGAGACCCCGCGCCGCGCACCGCGGCCGGCGGGGGGCGCTCGGGTCAAGCCGAGAGCAGCGCGGGCAGCCAGCGCCGGGTCGCTGCCGACCCGCAGAGCCCTTCGCGCCCTCCGAGGAAACAAAGTGCATCTTTGTCCGCGGCCCGAGGCGCCGCGTGGGAGACGCTGGGCAGGGGCCAGGCCAGGCCAGGCCGGCCGCCGCGTGCGGGGACCCTGGGCGCGCGTCACTGACCCGGGACTCAGACCCTCGTGGGCCTGGCGCGGACCGGAGGAAGCGGGCTGTGGCGCGCGGCCGAGCTGGCGGCCCTCCCACTCCGAGCACAGCTCCGGACCCGCACTGGCTCCTGCCGGGCCGCGGCGCTTCGCGCGCCGCCACCGGGGCCTGTGCACTCCGCTTTCCGGGCTGGTGGCGGGGCGGGAAGGGGGCAAGCGGGAGCCTGCTGGGGGGTGCTGGGGACTTCGGCTTGGCTGGGCCGCCTTTGAGTCGCCTGTCGGCCGGGCGGTGCCCGCCTTCGCTTTTGGTGCCGTCCCGGGGCGGGTACTAGCTCCGACAGCCGCGCGCCAGCCCAGCTCAGCCCCGGCGCCGCGCGGCCGGGAGGACTCCAGCTCCCAGCAGGCCCCGCGCCGCGAGCACCGAGGCAGGAGGCGCGCCTGGGCCGGCGCTTGCGCAGTGCGGCCGCCCGAGCCTGCTAGTACCACACCCCCGGGAGGGACGGAGGGGAGGCAGAAGCATCCGAGGCATTAAAGCATCCGAGGGAGCCGGAGGGGAGGAGAATGGAGTGACAGAGACACGCGGAGGGTGGGGGGTGGGGGGGAGCGTGTTGAGGGAGGGGGGGAGGGGGGACACAGAGGGAGGAAGAAGCGGCGGCGGCGGCGGCTCCTCTTTGCAGAGGGGGAAACTCTTGGGCTGAGAGCAGGAATAATGCGGTAGGCAAGGCGGGCTGCTGGCTCCCCCGGCTTTGGCAGCAGCGGCGGCAGCCCGAGCAGCGGCAGCAGCAGCGGCAGCACCCCAGGCACTGACAGCCCCGCCGGCCGGCTCCCTTGCTGACCGCCGACTGTCAATGGAGCTGGAAAACATCGTGGCCAACACGGTCTTGCTGAAAGCCAGGGAAGGTAAGAGGCAGGGCCGGTACGTGCCCGGCGCGTCCGCCGCGGGCCAGGGTGCGGGTGTCGGGCGGCGTGCGGGCAAGGGCTGCGCCCGTGCAGGATGCCCACTGCCGGCGAGTAGGTCGCGAGCAGGACACTTCGGAGAGCGGCTCTGCAGACCCTTCAGGGTTCCTGCCCTGGGGCTCAGAGAATCTGGACTTGGGCTGAGAAGGTTGCAGGGATTTGGATGCTAACATATCTCCTAGTTTCCAGCGCTCGCCCTGCAGAGCGTGCCATTTCGGCAGCTGTTGAAAGGTCAGTTGGAAAAGCATTCATTCGGGGGGCGACGAGCAAACATGCACATAAAATAGCGTTTCAAGTCGGCCCGGGATGGTTCTGTGTGAACTGGTGTGTGTGTTCGGGGGGCGGGGGTGGAATGAGCAGAAGCCAAGTCTGCCTGCGCAGGCTGAGTTGATATAGACTATTGCTGGAAACCATCCGCTGGGATGTTTCTTAGGGAAATCCCGTCGTGTGGAAGGAAGCCTTTTAAAGGCAAAGTCAGATGTTGAGGAATTAGCCTTTTCATAGAATTATCAAAGGATGGCTGTACAGATCACCTAGAAAAATAATTCAGTATTTCAAGTTTTTCTTTTCTGCGAGTGTGATAACTGAAATTCATGTTAGATTTTGGCTCAGTTAAGAAAAGAAAGGTAAGTGTGCTGGTGCTTTAGATACGTTTTCTATGCAAATCATTAGATTTCCTGCATTTAGCTGGCAGGAAATATTGTCTAAATGGAGTGTGTAAGATCCTGAGTCAAACCCTAAGAACGCATATTTTGACTCTTCCTTTTGATGAAAAACAGAAAAAAGGGGGGGAGGCAGAAACTTAGATGCTTCCTAAAATGATTGTGTTGTGTACATGTAAACATATATATTTAGGAATACCTGGAATTTATGTAGCATCTTTTTCTTTTTTTTTCTGATCAAGATTTGAGCTCTAGTGTGCGACCTTTTTCATAAAAGGGGAAGAGGTTTTTCCCTTTCACGGGAGAACGCTTTATTTGATACTAAGGTAGAAGGCAGACTGAGTAAGGGCTTGACTTTAGAAGGGTACTCTGTGAGCAGTCCATGAAAATGTCTTACCTACTTAATATTTTCATTCACCCACTTTGATGAATGAAGGGAAGAATTTCTGGCCAGCAATAAAACGATTCGTGTTTATTCAGCCCGTTCCATCACCTTGTGGCTCCCTACACACTGTGGGGGTAGGTGATGCATAGGCTTCCGTGGGCAGCGTTTCAGCAACTCAACCCGGCATTCGTGTCTTACTTTCGTCGTCACTTGTCACTCTAAAGCAGTCAGTGGGCAAGAAGGTTTATTTCAGAAGCCCCGAAGAGAGGCAGTGCTTTGAAAACCCCAGCAGAGTTTAAAATATACAGGTTAATCTCCCTCCCATTGCTTAGCTTTGGTGGGAATAAATTTTTAGGAGAGGCTTGTTACTTGGTGACTTCAGGTTCTAAGGCCTGAGCTGTGTGTGTGTGTGTGTGTGTGTGTGTGTGTGTGTGTGTGTGTGTGCGTGCGCGCGCGCGTGTGTGTGTGTTGGTTTTTTTTTCCCTAACCTGACATTTTTAGTGGACGGGATCAAGATGGGTGCTGGTAGGCTCTCCTGTGGGTTGGGGAATGGTCCTGAAAGGGAGGAAGCAGAGAAAACAGCCCTCCCCCTCCCCCGCCCCTCTTGCAGCCTTTGCAGCTGCACCACCTAGTGGTGGGCCACCTAGTGGTGGGACACGGTTGTGTATCTCAGGATTCGGGGGCTGGGAAAGTTTTCACTCTCCCTCCATTCTGAAATTATTTCTTGGGAAATCACTGGGTCTGATGGTACTGGAGCCTTGCAAGTTTCGCTGGTTCCTCCTGTTGCTCAGGGAATCTGCCCCCGACATTTGCTGCTGTAGATATTTGTTTGCCTGATAGATGCTGTTTTTCTTCCGTGAACATTTGGTTGCTTCTTTTATAATGCTTTGCTTAGAGTGGGCAAAGTGATATCAATTCCACCCGCCCCCTCCAAATTATTCTCCCAAGTATTTTTTCACCAGCGTGAATTTACTGTCTAATATTGTTGTTCGTTAGGCCAACAAATTGGGTTTTTTTCCCAGAGCCTTGGAGAAGAGAGCTGCAGGCTGGAAGCTTGTGTGGAGTGACCGACACCCATTGGGGCAGAATTACAGTGATTGAAAGTGCTCAAGAATGTGCCTTTCACTTTTTTTTTCCCTTTTAAAGCCTTTTTCAATTTTGCTGTGAGAGTTTGGTCGTCATCTCATGGTGAGAAAATAGCTCTTGATGATGCCTTGGAAATAGAGAGGGCCTGCGGAAGCAGGGAGAGACTGACACGTGAACAAGAAAAATTAATCATTTAATGGATACCTCATTTAAAATTTGCATCTCTCCCCCTTTCTCTCTTATGCCTAGGGGAAAGCCATGATTTTAAGTGCTTCCAGTTTCTTTTGGTTGGGCCTTTATTAGAGACTTGAGCCCATATATCCTAATTAGTGTGGACACTTTTAGAAATTAAAGCAATTTATGTTTCTCTTCTCAGTTCTCATATATTTGAATTTATTTTACTAAACTTGGTAATTCTCCAAAAAAACCATATTATCTAAATATTCAGAAATGAAAGTTTCAGTCAGTTTAGTGAAATATCTAATATAAAACAGTACATTAAAAAAATCTGAGTTGTTTAAAAGGTTTGAAAACACTTCTTAAAGATTCTTGTCAGTGGTTACAGATGAGAAATGTAATTGGCAAATGTGAAATTTAATTTAGTTCACTTAAAAAATACACCGTAAGCAATTTAAAATTTGGCTTTCAAGTAAAAGTCACATTTGTCCCAAACAATAGAGAAACAGACCTTGAAGAAAGATAGGCACACTTTGAAAATGCTGTAAAATAATTTGTAGTTGTCCATGTTGGTGGGTAACACTGGGGCCTATCTTTTCTTATTATTGTGCATTCTTAAAGACAGATGACTCCTAAATTCACTGTATCTTCTAAGTCTTACCATAATAAGACATAATATAAAGTGGAAAGCATTAATGTAGCAATAAAATAGAAAGCCTGTAAGTGGATTAGAGTAAAATGATGGATTGTTAGTAATTAGAAAATATAGCAAGCAAGCTTCACACTTGTGACAATTATTTTAAAATAAGAAAAGGTAGAGGTATGGGTTCAAGATTTTAAACCACGGAAATGTATTTTGGGGCCTGTTTATTTGTCCTGGGTCTCATGAGAAAACATCAACTCGATCACTCTTAGGAACTTTAGATTGCTCTCCTAAAAAGTGCTTAAGGAAAAAAAGAAAGAAGTTGAGACTGAATTCATGGCAATTTATGGGAATGAGCTAAGTGATTAAGCATTTCATGAAAAAGAGGCCCAGACTAACTCTATCTATCTATTTATTTACATTTCAGAATCTCAGAAAATTGGCAGGCGACCTAATGTTGAAATAATTATGAGAAGGAGAGTTTGCTGAGTGCCTTTTTGTGTGTTTCTTTTTGGTTTTATTGTTGCAGTAAAGGTTTTTGTGTTTTTCTCATCTTCTAGATCTGTTGCCTTTCTTCTGAGTGAACAGTGGTGAGAAAAAATTTTGCAAGGCCCCGCTTTTCCTTTCTTCACAGGCCAGCAGTAGCCATATCGGATCAATAAAGATATCTGAAGGAATATTGATCACATTTTCCTGAGGCCCTAGCAAGCACAGGAATTGAGAAGTTAGGACTGGAACGATTTTGCCATTTGTCACAATTGCCAAAAATTAGAATACACAGGAACCATTTTTTCAGGTAACTCTGTGACTTGGCTGGATCTTCCTGATCATCAAGATTAGCACCCCGGGGCCTGGGAGAAGTTAGGGAGGGCAGGAAGGAAGAGTGAGCCAGCATCCAGCTCTGCGTGGGGCAAGCTATGGCGTGGACAGACTTAACATTCCACAGCACGGCTGAAAGCCCTGGACCTCTTTCCCTTGCACCCCTAATTCATGGTGATAAAACCGAAACATGGTGAATTAGGTTATTAGAACATTGGAACATCTCTGAAGCTGAAAGCTCTCTTATGGCTATGTGAAGGCATACGTGGAGGCATACGTACTCCACCCTGCAGCTTCTTCAATTTTAATGTTAATCTTACCAAGCAACAGCTTTCATCCTGTGAAGGCAGCTCGGTGTGTGTAAAAGCAGCCTGGCCTGTTAAACACAATGCCGTTAAATGAAACTGCCTTTCATTTTTTTTTTAAAGTTTCCTTTTCAGTACTGACAACTTGGAGGTAGAGAAACCAAAAGCAATGTTTTCAGAAGGCCTTTTGCTTTCTTAAAGATTTCAGACGATGATTGTAGTTAATCTGGCTGCCTGTTTGAAAAACCATCAGATAAATGCCCACAAGGCTCTCATCTTTCAGTAGCTTAGCTGCTGCTTGTCAGATTCTAAACTCCAAAGCGCTTGACTCTTCCAGTGCCCAAACTAATCCTTGTTTAAATTATGTCTTCAGAAGCTATAACTCTTATAGTGGCTTGCTAAATGATACCCTTTGGATCTGGGCTGAAGACTTCCAGAATGCCCAAGTGAATTTCAGGAGCGGGCTCAATGTTTAACCAAATTCACCTTTACCAAGGGCTATTCAATCCATATCTGGGATGTTTTAAATAAAACTATCCAGGACTGTGGGCAATACTCAAAGTTAATATTTGTTGCCAGTATGTTTGGAGTGCAAGATAAAGCATTTTAATGTCTAGACATTTTTGAAATAAAAAAGTCTTCTAGTTACCAAAAGGCATTATTGTCATAGGTCATGCAACTCAGAGGTGAAACTTGAGAAAACAGAAAGTGACTACCAACAGGTGACACATTGAGAAGATAATTAGGAATTTCCTCAATCATACAACCCTCAGCACCCATTTCTCACATCAAAATAGAATGGTGGAGCTGAGTGCGGTGGCACAGCCTGTGGTCTCAGCTACTCTGGAGGCTGAGGAACATCGTTTGAGCCCAGGAGTAATGGTCTGGAGCTAACTGTGCCTATTGGGTATCTGCAGTAAGCTTGGCATCAATATGGTGACCTTTAGGGAGTGGGGACCACCAAGTTGCCTAATGAGGGGTGAACTGGCTTGGTGGGAAACAGAACAGATGAAAACTCCCATGCTGATCAGCAGTGGGATTGCATCTGTGCATAGCCACTGCCCTCCAGCCTGGGCAACACACGAGACCCTGTCTCTAAAAATAAATAAACAAATAAATAAATAAATGGAATAGAAGAGAATATTGAAGACAAGGGGATGAAGGCATGATTTTAAATGACTAAAATGGGCCGGGCGTGGTGGCTCATGCCTGTAATCCCAGCAGTTTGGGAGGCTGAGGCAGGCGGATGACCTGAGGTGAGGAGATCGAGATCAGCCTGGCCAACATGGTGAAATCCCGTCTCTACTAAAAATACAAAAATTAGCTGGGCATGGTGGTGCCCGCATGTAATTCCAGCTACTCGGAAAGCTGAGGCAGGAGAATCACTTGAACCTGGGAGGCGGAGATTGCAATGAGCCAAGATTGCACCACCATACTCCAGACTGGGTGACAGAGAAGACTCCGTCTCAAAAAAGAAAAAAAATTAAAATGTATTATGGCCTTAAATAATAGGGTTGATTCCTACTTTAAAACATATCCTGTTATAGTTCAGTGAAAATTTTTATTTAAAAATATTCTAAATATTGAAAAGATATATTTTTGGGGGGCAGAGATAATGATATTCCTTTTCTTACCATACAAAAACTGGAGGAAGCATTTCATTTTGTGAAAACCGTGCTGCTTTTAAAAGAGAAAGTCCTTACTTCCTGACTGGACCCTTCCCCCACCCCCATTTCCCATTTTGAGGAAACCATTCTTGAATAGGCTTCTGAAAATCTTAACAAGAGTAAAATTTATTTATTCAGCATTTGGTTGTCGAAGGACCCAGTGCGGAGGTGACATTCGGGTGTCAGGTTCAGATAATACAATGTGAAATGAGTGAAAAGATGCAGTGGGGCACTGCCGTTCTCTTTTTACATGTTTTTTTGTTTTTTGTTTTGTTTTGAGACAGAGTCTGCTCTGTCGCCCAGGCTAGACTGCAGTGGCGCAGTCTGGGCTCACTGCAACCTCTGCCTCCCAGGTTCAAGCGATTCTCCTGCCTCAGCCTCCTGAGTAGCTGGGATTACAGGTGCCCACCATCAAGCCTGGCTAATTTTTTTTTTTTTTTTTTTTTTTTGGGACGGAGTCTTTCTCTGTCCCCCAGGCTGGAGTGCAGTGGCGCGATCTCGGCTCACTGCAAGCTCCGCCTCCCGGGTTCACGCCATTCTCCTGCCTCAGCCTCCCGAGTAGCTGGGATTACAGGCGCCCGCCACCACGCCCGGCTAATTTTTTGTATTTTTAGTAGAGACGGGGTTTCACCATGTTAGCCAGGATGGTCTCGATCTCCTGACCTCGTGATCCGCCCGCCTCGGCCTCCCAAAGTGCTGGGATTACAGGCTTGAGCCACCGCGCCCGGCCAAGCCTGGCTAATTTTTGTATTTTTAGTAGAGGCGGGGTTTCACCATGTTGGCCAGGCTGGTCTCAGGTGATCTGCCCGCCTTGGCCTCCCAAAGTGCTGGGATTACAGGCGTGAGCCACTGCACTCAGTCTGTTTTGATGTTTTTTAACTGGTCAACTAGGTGTGAACAGAACTGGATTCTTTCCCCCGAAGAGCTGAGGCTGACTGGGGTGTGACCTCCTTAGCTGTGTAGACTGCGTTGACTCTGCTGTGCCTAGAATTTGGACAATGGCCTGAGGTACCAGTATGTGATTTAAGCATAATTAAAAGGTTATACTTGAGGGATAGACCTGAATCTGGAAGACAACTGCCAATTTTCTGGGGCACTGACGGGTTTTTGTTTTGTTTTGTTTTGTTTTTTGAGACAGGGTCTTGCTGTCACCCAGGCTGGAGTGCAGTGGTGCGATCTCAGCTCACCGCAACCTCGACTTTCTGGGCTCAAGTGATCCTCCCACCTCAGCCCTCTGAGTAGCTGAGACTACAGGCTTGTGCCAACATGCCTGGCTAATTTTTGTATTTTTTGTAGAAATGGGGTTTTGCCATGTTGCCCAGGCTGGTCTCTAACTCCTGGGCTCAAGCAATCTATCCGCCTTGGCCTCCCAAAATGTTGGGACTACAGGTGTGAGCCACCACACCCGGCCAACACTGTATTTTTATGAAGGTCTGTTCCTAGAAATGGAAGCCATTAAAAACAATGGCAAGAAGACCCTTTGGTTGAGGAATGACAAGATCCAAGAGGAAAACTGTGTGCCATGGCGCCTTCCAGGCAGAGCAGTTGTCCAGGGCAGAGGCCTGGGCGGGTAGATGGGCTGCAGTTCTGGAGTGAAGACGGTGGAGGCTGCATTCCCTTCTGGCTTTCTGTTAGGATTGGCCTGGGTATGTCCTTTGACATAGCCTGTCACAGGGAATGACCGAAAAGATTAAAGGCCCCTGTTCCTCTTCAGGGGCTCTGTTCAACATGGTAGCCATTAGCTATATGTTGTTATTTATACTTAAATTAATTAAAGTTAGGAATTATGTTCCAGAAGCATGCAAACCACATTTCTAGTGCTCAGTAGCCCTGTGTGGCTAGTGGCCACTGTACTGAGCCATGCATATAGAACATTCCCATCGTTGCAGAAAGCTCATTGGGACAGAGCTTCTCTAGAGGGTTCTGTGCATTTAGTGAGTGTGATAACCCCATGACTTCTGACATGAAAAATTAGGGAAAATTAAAAGAAGCAGAGGGAGGCAGGGAGTTGGAGAGAGAGACAGTGTGGAGGAGAGGGAGAAAGAGAGATGAGAGGGGGAAATGGGTAGGAGAAGGAGAAAATAGGGAAGGGGGTGCGGAGAGTGAGGAAGAGACTGATGAAGGGGAGGGGGCTGCACCATGGAGGAGGGGTGAAGGCAGGGGTTGGGAGTTGGGACTGACTCACCTAAGAGGAAATTCAGGTCAAGGACAATCATGGATGGTGGCGGGGGTGGAGGGGGTTAAGCTACCATATCCTCCCCCACCCCCTTTTTCATATCTTGTTGGGAAATTTGCCTAAATTGAGCAACTGACTTTCCTGATTCAAATTAAGTGCATGATATAGATACATTCAGAGTCCCATGTTCCTTCTTGAAATTCTTAATGTGGGGCTATTTTAAAGCAGTCATTTTATTTAAAAAAACAATTAAGTTGCATAAGTGCGGCAGATCTACAGAAAGAACAGAAAGAAACCTCCACAGGCAGGTGATCTAAAATGGGGGTGAAGACAGACAAAACCATTTTAAGGGTTTTCATTTTTTCTGAGCTGGGAAGACATCAGGAAAAAGGTATATTTAAAGATGCCAAAGAAACTCACTGTTCTTGTATCCACTTGAAAATGGTTTCTCCTTAAAAACTGTTTCTTGTGAGATTTGAAACATTTTAACAATAACTCAGAGCACACTTAGAAAGAAAGTAAGTATTTGAAACAATAAAACAGTTCGTTGCTTGTTCCCTGGTGTCCGAAACAACGGAGTCTATCTGAAGTTGTACCAGAGTCAACTGGTGACATCCTCCTAAACTAGGCCAGTTTTGATAGGGCCTATCCTGTTTCTAAGAACTTGTAATCTGTGGAATATCAAGAATTTTTTTAAAAAGGTAATGATGAAATGAACCCCAAGGACAGCTTCTGGGGCCTGTGCAGAAAGCAAGGGTAAACAGATAAGCTGAGATAAACAGATAAGAACATGCCTCTGTCCTGAAGTGGCAGAGGCCACAGAGCTGCTGGTGCCTCGGCTTCCCTGAGCCTTCTCAGCAGATCTACTGCCCTGTCCTCTGTTTCTGGCATAGAGGTTACCCTTGGTTTAACAGATGGGGAAACTGAGATGAAAGAAAGGGAGTCAGGGCCAGGTGCAGTGGCTCACGCCTGTAATCCCAGCATTTTGGGAGGCTGAGGCAGGAGGATTTCTTGAGGCCAGGAGTTCAAGACCAGCGTGGGCAGCATAGCAAGACCCCTATCTCTACAAAAAATAAAAAAAAATAAAAATGGCCAGGCGTGGTGGCTCATGCCTGTAATCCCAGCACTTTGGGAGGCCAAGGGGGGTGGATCACTTGCAGTCAGGAGTTCAAGATCAGCCTGACCAACGTGGTGAAACCCCATCTCTACTAAAAATACAAAATTACCTGGATGTGGTGGTGGGTGCCTATAATCCAAGCTACTTGTGAGGCTGAGGCAGGAGAATCATTTGAACCTGGGAGTGCCACTGCACTCCAGCCTGGGTAACAGCGAAACTCCGTCTAAAAGATAAAATAATAATTAAAAAAAAAAAATAGGCCGGGCGCGGTGGCTCACGCTTGTAATCCCAGCACTTTGGGAGGCTAAGGCGGGCGGATCACAAGGTCAGGAGATCGAGACCACGGTGAAACCCCGTCTCTACTAAAAATACAAAAAATTGGCCAGGCATGGTGGCAGGCGCCTGTAGTCCCAGCTACTCGGAGAGGCTGAGGCAGGAGAATGGCGTGAACCCGGGAGGCGGAGCTTGCAGTGAGCCGAGATCGCGCCACTGCACTCCAGCCTGGGCGACAGAGCAAGACTCCGTCTCAAAAAAAATAAATAAAATAAAATAAAAATAAAAATAAAAAAAGGGAGTCACTTGTGCAAGGTCACTTGAACTGTGGACTTTTAGGGAGCAATTGCAAGTAGATCTCCCCTACCCTCCAAAGTGCTGTTATGTTCCAAAATAAATCTTTCTTCCTTCCTCTCATAATATATGCCAAAACAACAAACTCTTTTCGAGGTGGTAGGGTTTTTAAGTGTAAATACCCATGAGGTTGTAATTGTGGAAGAGAAAGAGTGTCTTTGTCAGATTCCCTGGGAAAAGGGGCAAATTGGGAATATAATTTCCTTCTCAGACCGTGATTTCAGCTGAGGGCCAGTTTGAGAGCAGTTGGGTAAGTTAATTCCTACTAGGTTGTAAATGACTGATAGGTGAATCCTCAAAGTAGATGTTTCCATTTTAAAAGTAGAACTGTGTATCAACACAACTGAATCTGTGTTTGAGGACAAGGCAGGATGCATACGTGCCATACATAAGTGCCTGTACACACATAAGCACATGTGTACATATGTGGTATGATTGCCTGTGGAGGCCCATTACCTGTACTCTCTCGCTGCCTGGGCCCCTCCTACCAACACATCGGACAAGCAAGGCCAGCCTCTTGCATTATTTTTCCCCTCAGCAGGGCTAGTGGCCGACGAATTGCCCCCAAGGGACAGGATGTGAAGCCCCATGGGTGGTGGTGGTGGGGACAGTCATGGGAGTTTAGGTGTGGGCCACATCATTGGCAGCAGCACCACCTCCTTTCCTTGGCAGAGGCAAGAGGTGGGCTGTGGGCATGCCAGTTCCTGCTGGTTCACCACGCATAGCTCCCATCTGCCCTGCACACTGCTTGCCTGGCTGCTTACTGCTCCTTAGGAGGTTCTCGCCCTCAGTCACCTCTGCCTGACAGCGGCACCTTATGTGCAGGCTCAGGACTCTGCAGCTCTCTTTACTTACTACCCAAGTAGGGGGTTAGAGAGGGGGAGGTGAGGAGGGTTTTTCTTGCAGATTGCAGGGCATCCCCACCCCCTCACCAAAGAGAGGGTATGAAGGGGCCTTTTCCCCCAGAAAAGCTCTCTCTGGATGAACCCCTTGCCATTTTTCAGTGGTAACCTTGAGTGTTTGCATTTAGGAACCATGTCAACCCCTGTGTGTGTGTGTGTTGCGTTAATGTTGCAACTCTGCTTTTCAGGGGGCTTTGTGAGGCAAGGGAATGTATAAGAGCCGTGCACTTCCTTGGGGGTCCACAGTCAGACTTGAGATCCTGGTGGGAAGGCAGCCTGCTGTCACTCCCTGATGATGAGGGCACAGGAAGCCATGCCTTTGATCTGCTCCTGCAGAGAAGACGTAGCTCTGAACTTACCCACTCCAGGAAGGGAAGGGGAGGGGGTAGGAGATAGAATTACCCAACTGCTGGACGGAGAGAACCCAGCCAATGTAATTGCTCTGCATGTCTGATAAAAAGTCTTGTGAAACCTCATTTGAAAATGGAATCCCATCCTGGCATGGGTCTTAGCATTGCTTCTGAAATGGAAACAAGCTGGAGAAGGTCGACAAATGGCCCAGGAAGAACAGCTTTAAGTGGCTGATGCAGAAATGGGTCCTGCTTGGTCTTAATGTTTTTATTTAATACACTCAGGAGGAGCTTGTTGGGATATGTAGATAATATCCCAGGAGAAGGAACTCCTAGCTCTAGGAAGAATAGGGGTGGAGTAAGGACAAAGGATTGGGCCATCAACTTGAATAGCAAAGGATACCTGAGCATCCAACTTTTCTCAAGCCAAATGCTGTCATGGGTTGATGCCATTACCCCTGCTGTCACAGATTAGGGAGGGTGTGTGTCTGATGAATATGTTTCTGGGACATAGTAGGTGTTCAAAAATATTTCCAGAATGAATGAGTGATGCTACACAGCTTGAGTATCCCTAATTGAAGAATCTGAAATCCAAAATCTGAAACTTTTTTTTTTTTTTTTGAGACAGAGTCTCGCTCTGTCACCAGGCCAGAGTGCAGTGGGGTGATCTCAGCTCACGGCAACCTCCGCCTCCCAGGTTCAAGTGATTTTCCTGCCTCAGCCTCCCAAGTAGCTGGGACTACAGGCGTGTGCCGGGAGTTTTTTGTATTTTTAGTAGAGAGGGGGTTTCACCGTGTTAGCCAGGATAGTCTTGATCTCCTGACCTCGTGGTCCTCCCGCCTCGGCCTCCCAAAGTGCTGGGATTACAGGCTTGAGCCACCATGCCCGGCCCAAAATCTGAAACTTTTTGAAAGCCAACATGATGCATACAAAATGATCATTGGAGCTGTTTTTTTTTTTTTTTTTTTTTTTGAGACAGGGTCTCACTCTGTTGCCTAGGCTGAAGTGCAGTGGCACCATCATAGCTTAGCTCACTGCAGCCTTGGCCTCCTGGGCTCAAGTGATCCTCCTGCCTCAGCCTCCCAAGTAGCTGGGACTACAGGTGCGTGCCACCACACTTGACTCATTGCAACATTTTGGATTTTAGATTTTCAGATTTAGGATACTCAACTAGTATAATGCAAATATTCCAAAATTCAAAAACATCAGAAATCCAAAGCACTTCTGGTCACAAGCATTTCAGATAAGGGATACTCAACCTGTATTTATGTTATGTGATGGTGAAGAAGAGAGCCGAGAAAGTGATATTCTCAAGAAATGGCCTTGGGGTCACAATAGATGGTACATTAGGAGATGATTCAACATGGTTAAGAAAGGTTAACTAAGGTTATAGGGCAAATTGGAAAATGTTTTCCAAATGTTTGTCTTAACTCTGAAAAATGTTTGGCAAACTCCCCCTCCCCCCTAATTTGGAAGTGGTTTGTTTTAGTCGTTTTGGAAGAAATAAATATTTGCATTAGACCAAACATTTGGGGCAAACAGTTCTCCCCAATTCTGAGGCTCTGTGTGAGTAGGAGGAGATGTTTCATGCCGATAACACTCATCCCTTTTTTGGCCGAATCGAAGGTAACTTTCGATGTGAGCTTCACATGCTTTTCACATCACTGCTAGAATGAGGTTGAGCAAATGGAAAGAAAAGAGGAAGCCAAGCAGCTTGATCCTTCCAGACCTAGGGATGGCTGATGACCTGGTATTTGTAGGATGTAATCGTTAAAGAAAAATTGCCTTTCTGCTCATGGGCAGGGAGGCTGGATCCAATTAAGACAAGGAAAACGTATGTTAACTTGGAGGAAAAATTTCTAAACAGTCAATTCTGTAATCCTCTCTGAAGAGGAAGAGGCCAACATGATGAGGCTTTATGGATGGTGCCAAGCCCTGTGATATATAATAATTAGTAACCACTGGTTATTTTGCCGCACGCTCATTCTCCAAACCACTAACCATTGCTTGGGATGGAATGCACCAGGCCTAGATATTTGCCCCAGATGTCTTCCCTTCAGCAGTATCCAATTAGAGGGATTTTTACAAATTAAAGCTTAATTCTCTATAATATATAGCAAAATATAAATTAAGGAAGGAGAAACCCGATTTCCTTTGTTGGTTCCATGGGTTACGGAGGTGAGGGCTAGTCTTCAGGTGTACCTCTTAGTTTATGCTTCAGCAGCTAGTGGTGACTGTTCTATATCATGGTCCTTGGTATTTTTGCTAGTCCTTTTGGTAGCTTAAAAGCATTTCAGAGGCCAGGCATGGTGGCTCACGCCTGTAATCCCAGCACTTTGGGAGGCCAAGATGGGTGGATCACCTGAGGTCAGGAGTTTGAGACCACCCTGGCCGACATGGCAAAACCCCGTCTCTACTAAAAATACAAAAATTAACCAGGCATGGTGGCATGCGCCTGTAATCTTGGCTACTCGGGAGGCTGAGACAGGAGAATCACTTGAACCCGGGAGGCAGAGGTTGTGGTGAGCTGAGATCGCGCCACTGCACTCCAGCCTGGGTGACAGAGTGAGCCTCTGGGTGACAGAGCCTTAAAAAAAAAAAAAAAAATTTGCAAAGGTAATACTCACTAAAGAAAGTCCAGGCCAGAAGTGGTGGCTCACGCCTGTAATCCCAGCACTTTGGGAGGCTGAGGCTGGCAGATCACCTGAGGTGAGGAGTTTGAGAAGAGCCTGGCCAACATGGCGAAACCCTGTCTCTACTAAAAATACAAAAAAATTAGCCTGGTGTGGTGGCATGTGCCTGTAGTCCCAGCTACTCGGGAGGCTGAAGGGAGAGAATGGCATGAACCTGGGAGGCGGAGGTTGCAGTGAGCCGAGATCGCACCACTGCACTCCAGCCCGAGGGACAAAGTAAAACTATATCTCGGGGAAAAGAAAAAAAGGTCCAAAGTACCATCTAAAGCGTCTCTCTCTCTCTTCCCATGCACCCCTGCTATCAATCCCACCACTCAGAAATAATTAGCGTCAGCATGTAGGTGAACGTTTTCCCAAATCTCTGTATATGCACATACGAACATCTAGATAGAACTTTACACAAAATGGGTCCAAGTGTACACACTGTTCCGCAGCTGCTTTCAGTCCACAATATGCTGCAGAGCCTTTCCATATCTGTGTTTATAGTTTCCCATGAAATGGATGGGTGTCAGGAAAAATTGTGAAAGACTTTGGAAGCTGAATGCTGTTTCAATGGAATGCTGGGTATGTTCTAGCAGACTCTTAGGGGTTATCCAGTTCTAAAGGGGTCTGTGTTTTTCATTGTCTTTGACTAGTTTTATAATATATTTAACCAAGCCCCTAGAGTGGCCATTTAAATTCTCTAATTTTTAAGTATAATATAAAGGAATATCCTACTCATGATATATTCATCTTTATGCACTTATTTTAAAGACTTCTGTTTTTTTCCTGTGGGAGTATCTGCCTAATAACATCCCCTTTCCTCTTTGGGAAGAATCATAATAATTTGTGAAATAGGCTTCAGTGACCCTAGGGATGTACTATGTAGATTTTCTTATGAGAAAGGAGCATGATACATGTGACATGACATTTCTGAGACCTTTGGGACTTAACATCCCTCACCTCTGAGTAATGAGTCATCTTTTCTATGGTATTCAAAGTTTGAATTAGGGAAATTAAGGTTGAGTTCAGTCAAAGACTTTAGTTGTGGATGACTTTTCAGTTGCCCTTGGATTTTGCATGTGTAAATCAGGCAGGGGGTACACTCAGAAAACAAGCCCACAGCTTTGTAAAGGTGTCTTGGATCTCTCGTGTGGATCATCAGCACAACCCTGTGGGGTAGGCCTGGGAATTGTTTTTGCTGTTGCTGTTAGTATTATTCTAGTTTGAGAAAGAAGGAAACCAAGCTCAGAGAGGTGAAGTGGTTTTCCAAGATCACATACCGAGGAGCCACTTCACCTTGTTCCTGTGGTGCTAATCCATTGCTTCATTTTTCATGTTTGAGGGCTTTTGCGTTTCATCGTACGTTGTACAATTCTAGGGAGCCATTGTTCCCAATCTAAAGCTGGTAGATGCGTAAATGTATCAGGTCGGGGGGGCAGAAAGTGTCTTGAGGAAGGGACGCCCCTTCCTAATCCCCTCCAAGTGCTGCCTATGCTGGTGTCAGTCCTCCTGAGGTCATTTGCCCTGTCTTTGATCTGGCACAGTATCTTCCTCTGTGGAATTCTGTAGCTCTTCCTCTGGTAACTGCTTTCACTAAAGGTTTGCATGGAATTTACCTAGACTAGGGCCCTACGGTTCCCACCTGAGAATAGAAAACGCCCATTAAAAACAGCACGACATAAAACAAATCAGTGGCCCCTCCTCCTGCTCTGCCTCCCTCCGAGATAAGCTTGGCATGAGGGCATAGTCCAGAGCCCCACAGCCTTCAATAATTTTGTTAACAATTGGAGGAGAGTGGCATTTTCTTCCGGGAAACATTTGCAGATGTGTGAGCTAGCTCTACATGGGGAAGGGCTGCCCCATCACCGGGTGCTGAGGCTGCGGGCTCTGTGTCCTGTCAGAGTGTGGGAGGGAGCTCCTCACACTGCAGCCAGCTCCTTCCTTCCCCAGAGAAGGGATCTGAGGGCCAAAAGGGGCCCGCATGGGTGGCCGTGCAGGAGCAGAAAGAGGCTCCAAAGCAGGATGGGTCCCCTGGCCTGGATTTTCCTCCAGGGCAGCTCTGCAACTCTAACACCCATCCCCAGGCTGTGTGTTTCCTAGGGATATGTAATAAAGTACCACCAACTGGGTGGCTTAGAACAACAGACATCTATTGTCGCACAGTTCTGGAGGCCAGACGTTTGAAATCAAGGTGTGCGCAGGGCTGTGCTCCCTCTGAAGGTACCCGGGGAAGACCTGTTCCAGGCCTCTCTCCTTGGCTTGTTGGTGGCTGTCTTCTACCTGTGCCTCTTCCTCTTGTGCATCTGTCCCCGTGTCCAGAGTTATCCTTTGTATAAGGACACCAGTGCTACTGGATCATGACCCACTTGAATGACCTCATGTTAACTTGATTACCTCCATAAAGATCCTATTTCCAAATAAAGTCACATTCTGAGGTACTGGGGGTTAGGACTTCAACATAATCTTCTTTGGAGGACACAGTGAACCCTGGAACACAGGCCCTGCCTGTACTGAAGCAGCAGCTTCTGGGGAGAGCCTGTATTTTTAAAACAGGAGGTTCTGAGGATGAACCAGGAGTGGGAACTGCTGCTCTGTAGAACCCTGGAGCTGGTGGGTTTTCTGAGTGCCTTCCGAGATTATCTCGGACATCCAGACTATTCTGACCGGGTCCCCAAATAGGACTCTACAGGTTCCCTGGCAGTTGGTTTCTGTCTTCTGCTCAAATCTTTCTAGAGATGGGGAACTCATACCTTCTTCTAAGCAGCCTATCCGATTTTGAACCACTGGATTAAAAATATCTATAATTTTATATATATATATATATATATATTAGATAGGCTTCTTGCCTCACTCACGAAATTGTAGACTTCCTGAGGGCTGACACCAGGGCTTTTTCTTTGTATCTTACTGGAACTAACCAGATGCTAAAAGTAAACCCAAGTCTGCCTATCGAGACCTGGTATGTCTGGTGCCATGTGAACCCATTAGGTCCTGGTTCTGCTCTTTGGAGGTATCCAGGATAAATGCACCACTCTTTGCCTGAGGGGACCCTTCTAATATTAGAAGACAACTGTCATACCCACTGTAGAACTAAAACCAGAACCCCAAGTCAGGCATGGTGGCACACACCTGTAGTCCCAGCTACTCCCAAGCCAGGATGATCACTTGAGCCAGGAGTTCTGGGCTGCAATGTGCCATGATCGTGCCTGTGAATAGCCACTGCACTCCATCTGGGCAACAGAGTGAGACCCTGTCTCTTAAAAAACAAACAAACAAACATAGCCAGAACCCTGCCCTCCAGATTCCCAGACTGGGCTCTCATTGTGCATTGCAGCCAACAGACATAACCAACCTTAGGATAGGATTTATAAGCAGGTGGGAATGGTGTTGTTGCTAATATCTGGCAAAGCTCAAGGCTTCATAACTTGCCAGAAGTGGGATCCAGTAACCCACTATTTTATTTATTTATTTATTTATTATTTATTTATTTATTTATTTATGGAGATGGAGTGTTGCTTTGTTGCCCAGGCTGGAGTGCAATGGCACGATCTCGGCTCACTACAACCTTCTGCCTCCCAGGTTCAAGCGATTCTCTTGCCTCAGCCCCCCTAGTATCTGGGATTACAGGCGCCCGCCACCATGCCTGGCTAACTTTTGCATTTTTTTTTAGTAGAGACGGGGTTTCACCATGTTGGTCAGGCTGGTCTCGAATTTCTGACCTCAGGTGATCCAACCGCCTTGGCCTTACAAAGTGCTGGGATTACAGGCGTGAGCCACCACGCCTGGCCTAGTCACCCACTTTTTAATTTTCGAGGTAATATGGTATCTTCTCCTGCTGTGCATTGAGGCAAGATGTTTCCATTCCATTGAAAGCTTGATCAAGGCTCTATGAGAAGTTCAAAGGGAAAGGGAGAGCGTGCCACTCACATGCTCTGTGGCTCCTCTCCAAGCAAAACCATCCTCAGCTGCATAAATGTGCAGCTTGGCCAGGTGATCCTGGAGTCTCTTCTCACCCTTCAAATCCTGAGAATTTGCGGGTGCATTTTCCACTGATAATTCAACTGTGGATACTTCAGAATAAAATTTGATGTTGATTTGAAGAGCAGGCATTACACATTAAAATAAAAATTACCCCAAGGAAAGAATGCGAGCCAAGAGGGGTTACATTTGTAGTAGAAATAAACAGAAAAAAAACCCACCGCTGCTAATTTAACTGATTCTCGCAATCCAAGAAAGGCAAATGCATGATTCTAATGTTTTCTTTAGTAGATTACAGAAAGGAAGATTAAATCAAAAGTCAAAAATAAACAGTTTGATTATCCTACACTGTATTATCTTAATAAACTGTCTTCCTGGAAAGTTTAAAAATACACAGTACTTCATCTGGCCAAAGAAAACAGTAAGTAAATATTGTTGAGAAAATGTAAGAATTTTCCATCTAGACATGAGGGATGGAAACATTGCCATGTGGACTTCAAGACGTCCCACAAGGAGTGAGAGAGTGATAGGTATTACCTACCTTTTAAGGCTTGTTGTCGGGGACACTGTTGTCACACACGGGGGAAGAGGTTGGGAGGGGAATGGGCCCTACCAAGCACTCTTGCGGGCTCCTGGCAAATCCTCACCCACTTCCGCATTCTCCTGCAAGGTTTATCTCGATACTAGCCATATCCTGACTGATGATGCTCAGATTTCATAGTTTAGGGTGATGTGGAGAGGACTGGTGATTTTCTTCTCTCTCTCTCTTTTTTTTTTTTTTTTTTTTGAGATAGAGTCTCGCTCTGTCACCTAGGCTGGAGTGCAATGGCGCAATCTTGGCTCACTGCAACCTCCGCCTCCTGGGTTCAAGTGATTCTTCTGTCTCAGCCTCCTGAGTAGCTGGGACTACAGGCGTGCGCCACTGCTCCCGGCTAATTTTTATATATTTTTTTCTTTTTTTCTTGAGATAAGAGTCTCGCTCTGTCGCCCAGGCTGGTGTGCAGTGGCATGATCTTGGCTCATTGCAAGCTCCGCCTCTTGGGTTCACGCCATTCTCCTGCCTCAGCCTCCCGTGTAGCTGGGACTACAGGCGCCCACCAGCATGCCTTGCTAATTTTTGTATTTTTAGTAGAGATGGTGTTTCACCATGTTGGCCAGGATGGTTTCGATCTCCTGACCTCATGATCCACCCGCTTCAGCCTCCCAAAGTGCTGGGATTACGGGCACGAGCCAGCACCCGGCTAATTTTTGTATTTTTAGTAGAGACAAGGTTTCATCATATTGGCCAGGCTGGTCTTGATCTCCTGACCTTGTGATCCGCGTCTCGGCTCCCCAAAGAGCTGGGATTACAGGTGTGAGCCACTGTGCCTGGCATCTTCTTCTTCTTCTTCTTTTTTAATTTTAATTTTTTTTTTTTTGAGACGGAGTCTAACTCTGTCACCCAGGCTGTAGTGCAGTGGAGCAATCTCGGCCCACTGCAACCTTTGCCTCCCGGGTTCAAGCGTGCTGATTCTCTTCTGCTTAATTTTTCTACAGTTGGAAGTAGCAAAAGGTGGAGACTAGTGATGTGAGTTCTGTCCTAGCTTTGTTGCTATCCTGCCAGAGGCCAAGGCTGGTAACTTTGCGTCTCTGTATCTTTTTTTTTTTTGAGACACAGTCTCACGCTTGCCCAGGCTAGAGTACAGTGGTGCCATCTCAGCTCACTGCAACCTCTGCCTCCTGGGTTCAAGAGATTCCCATGTCTCTGCCACCTGAGTAGCTAGGATTACAGGCGCCTGCTACCATGCCCGGCTTTTTTTTTTTTTTTTTTTTTTTTTTTTTTTTTTT
>NW_026652278.1:14171715-14258646 GCF_009828535.3 Hylobates moloch | reverse complement strand
TCACCCAGGCTGGAGTGCAATGGCGCAATCTTGGCTCACTGCAACCTCCGCCTCCTGGGTTCAAGTGATTCTTCTGTCTCAGCCTCCTGAGTAGCTGGGACTACAGGCGTGCGCCACCGCTCCCGGCTAATTTTTATATATTTCTTTCTTTTTTTCTTGAGATAGAGTCTCGCTCTGTCACCCAGGCTGGTGTGCAGTGGCATGATCTCGGCTCACTGCAAGCTCCGCCTCTTGGGTTCACGCCATTCTCCTGCCTCAGCCTCCCGTGTAGCTGGGACTACAGGCGCCCACCAGCATGCCTTGCTAATTTTTGTATTTTTAGTAGAGATGGTGTTTCACCATGTTGGCCAGGATGGTTTCGATCTCCTGACCTCATGATCCACCCGCTTCAGCCTCCCAAAGTGCTGGGATTATGGGCACGAGCCAGCACCCGGCTAATTTTTGTATTTTTAGTAGAGACAAGGTTTCATCATATTGGCCAGGCTGGTCTTGATCTCCTGACCTTGTGATCCGCGTCTCGGCTCCCCAAAGAGCTGGGATTACAGGTGTGAGCCACTGTGCCTGGCATCTTCTTCTTCTTCTTCTTCTTTTTTAATTTTAATTTTTTTTTTTTTGAGACGGAGTCTAACTCTGTCACCCAGGCTGTAGTGCAGTGGAGCAATCTCGGCCCACTGCAACCTTTGCCTCCCGGGTTCAAGCGTGCTGATTCTCTTCTGCTTAATTTTTCTACAGTTGGAAGTAGCAAAAGGTGGAGACTAGTGATGTGAGTTCTGTCCTAGCTTTGTTGCTATCCTGCCAGAGGCCAAGGCTGGTAACTTTGCGTCTCTGTATCTTTTTTTTTTTTGAGACACAGTCTCACGCTTGCCCAGGCTAGAGTACAGTGGTGCCATCTCAGCTCACTGCAACCTCTGCCTCCTGGGTTCAAGAGATTCCCATGTCTCTGCCACCTGCGTAGCTAGGATTACAGGTGCCTGCTACCATGCCTGGCTTTTTTTTTTTTTTTTTTTGTATTTTTAGTAGAGATGGGGTTTCACCTTGTTGGTCAGGTTGATCTCAAACTCCTTACCTCAAATGACCCACCTGCCTCGGCCTCCCAAAGTGCTGGGATTACAGGTATGAACCACTGTGCCTGGCCTGTATCTTTTCTTTTGAGATGGTGTCTTGCTTTGTTGCCCAGGCTGGAATGCAGTGGTGCAATCTTGGCTCACTGCCACCTTGGCCTCCTGGGCTCAAGCGGTTTTCCTGCCTCCACCTCCCAAGTAGCTGGGATTACATGCGCCCGCTGGCATGTCTGACTAATTTTTGTATTTTTAGTAAAGATGTTTCACTATGTTGGCTAGGCTGGTCTCTAACTCCCAGTCTCAGGTGATCCGCCCTCCTTGGCCTCTCAAAGTACTAAGATTACAGGTATGAGCCACCACTACTGGCCTGCCTCTCTGTATCTTTATCATCACATAGGAATAATGTCCTATTGATCACAGAGACCAAATAAAAAATGTAAATTAAATGGGGAGTCCAGATGCAAACCCTAGTATATGTAAAATTTTAGTATATAATAGGCTGGGCACGGTGGCTCATGCCTATAATCCCAGCATTTTGGGAGGCCGAGGTGGGTGGATCGCTTGAGCCCAGGAGTTTGAGACCAGCCTGGGCAATATGGCGAAACTCCATCTCTACTAAAAATACAAAAATTAGCCGGGCATGGTGGCGCATGCCTGTAAACTCAGCTACTAGGGAGGAGGTTGAGGCAAGAGAATCTCTTGAACCTGGGAGGCGGAGATTTGCAGTGAGCTGAGATCGTGGCACTGCACTCCAGCCTGGGTGACGGAACGAGACTTGATCTCAAACAACAATAACAACAACAGCAACAAACAAACAAACATGGTAGCCTTGTTACAGCCAGGAAGGATGGAGATAGTAAATGGAGAGGTAGTTTCTAAGGAAAAAAGCAAGTCCTGGTTAGACAGGTAGTATGTAGGGACCCACTACACATGAAAAGATGCTCGATCTCACTAGAAATCAAAGATATATAGAATCTTAGTTTGGCAAAAATTTAAAACAGTGATAAAGACTTATTTAAAAAGTGTGGGTAAATAGGTTCTTTCAAACATTACAATCTTGTTGCTGACTAGAGTGTAAATTGGTAAGTCTTTGTCTCAAGAACATTTTGGTAATATAGACATCAAAAGGCTTAAAATTGTGTAACCCTTGACCTTGAAGTTCCACGTCTAAGATTTTATCTTAAGGAAAAATTAGTGTACCAATGATGTGCAGGAAGTTGTTCAGTAGATGATGTTTATAATAGAGGTTAATTGGAAACATTTCCAATGACCATCTGTAAAGGATCGATATAATAAATCCTGGCATATTCAAATAGTAGACTCATACATAGCTATTAAGAATTATGGAGATCCAGACTGGGCAACACGGTGAAACCCCATCTCTACAAAAAGCAAAAACAAAAAACTAAAATTAGCTGGGCATGGTGGTGTGTGCCTGAAGTCCCAGCTACTGTGGCGGCTGAGATGGGATGATCACTTGAGCCTGGGAGTTGGAGGTTGCAGTGAGCCATGATGGTGCCAGTACACTCCAGCCTGGGTGACAAAGTGATACCCTGTCTCAAAAAAGAAAACAAAAAAAAAAACCCAAAAATACCCCAAAAGAAAGTTATGGAGATCTAGTTCGAGACCAGCCTGGGCAACATAGTGAGACCCCATCTCTAAAAAAAAAAAAATTAAAAAACATCAGCAATCAGCCAGGCATGGTGGTGCATGCCTGTAGTCCTAGCTACTTGGGTGGGAGGATCATTTGAGCCCAAGAGTTCAAGGCTGCAGTAAGCTGTGATCATGCCATTGTGCTCCAGCCTGGGGTGACAGAGTGAGAACATGTCTCTGAGAAAAAAAGAAAAAAGAATTATGGAGACCTATTCTTATTGGCATGGAGTGATGATCATAACATAGTGAGTAAGGGTTAGGAAAACCCAGATTATGTACAATGAATGTGCATTACACTTAATAATTAGAAGAAAAAAGATGTCTTTTTTGGGGAGGGGGAATGACAATGCCTTGTAAATGTAAGGCCGCTTGATAGGACTATACAGAAACAAAATCTTTAAAGAAAAGTAAACATGCCAGGTCTTCTGAATCTCAGCAAGAGTTGGCCTTCTTAGCACTCCTCCATGGGAGATTCTAAGGTTATTCCAGCTGTGTTACTTCAAGGATTCTTGAAACTCTTCTTGGACCCATTTGTTGACTGACTGCTTTGATGGACTGTAAATACACATCATTAAGGCTAGATGCCTTAACGCATCTAGCATAGTGTTTTGACTCTGCTAGATGATGACATGTCTTTGTCTTTCAAATGTGAATTTGATTTTTCGGAAAATCAAATTTTGTTAGGCTTGATGTGTAAAGTGGCCATTTTGGAGCTGGAGAGTAAGGGGCAAGAATGGGGAATGAGAAGACTGGGATCTTTCCCACTGCCCTGTGCTGGGTTGGGGTTTATAAAAAACCCTCCAAGGCATTGGCTTTGTTAGGCTGGGCTCTTCTGGGTGTGCAGTGTTGTGTGTTTGTTTTAATAGTAACCACCATTATTTTATAATAAAATGACAGTTGGTGGAAGGTGAGCATGCCTATCCTTGGTTGACAAGCTGGGCAGTTGATGAAGAGATACTCTGACTGTCTGTGATCCTTTAACCAGGGATGTGCCCAGCGGAGGCTAGATTCCTGTTATCTCTGTCTAGTGAACTAGTGACCAACTAAGGAGCAGGGGTGCTTTAGCATGTGCAAAATCAGAGTCAACTGAACTGACGTGATTCAAGACCTCCTGGGTGTGTAATGCTGGCTGGGGTACTTCAGGAATGCAAAGATGTGAGATTCTGCTCTTCCTCTTCAGGACCTTCCAGCCTAGTTGGGGGAAAGGCAGGTACATGATCAACTCCATTACAAAGTAATCTAAGTACAGAGGCAGCCTTGATGGGGGGCAGGGATCAGTAAAGCTTTCATCAGAGGAGTGGTCTTGGGCTGCACCTTGAGGAGAGGTGGCTGGTAGTATGAAGACACCATTTATAGGGCCCCTACCCGGTGCAGGCTCTGTGAAGGAGGCTTTATAGAGATAGATGTATTTTTCACCATGGTCCAATGCATTAGGTTTTGTTGTCTTTTGCACATGACAAATCTGACAGGCTAAGGACACATTCAGGTAGGTGTTGGAGCTTGGATTTGAGCCTCCAGCCTGTGCTGTGGGGAGAATTCCATCTTATGAGGTTACAGGGCAGAGTGTGTGAGGGACAAATATTCTTGGCACTGGGGAGAGCCAAATGGTGGTGACTTGGGAACAGCCCGTGGTAGCTCCATTTGTCTGGAGCCTGGAGTAGTTGTTGGGGAGCAGGGAGCAGGAAGGCTGCAGAAGAATAGGGTCATATGGGGAGGTCTCTGAGTGTCAGGCTAGAAGTTGGGAGTTAAAGTTTTAGGCAAAAAAGAGCCAGCCAGGTACGGTGGCTCATGCCTGTAATCCTAGCACTTTGGGAGGCCAAAGTGGGAGGATTACTTGAGCCCAGGAGTTCCAGACTAGCCTGGGCAATATGGTGAGACCCATATATTAGTCCATTTTCACACTACTGATAAAGACATACCTGAGACTGGGTAATTTATACAGGAAAAAGAGTTTAATGGACTTACAGTTCTACGTGGCTGGGGAGGCCTCACAATCATGGCAGAAGGCAAGGAAGAGCAAAGTCAAGCCTTAGGATGGCAGCAGGCAAAGAGAGAGCTTGTGCAAGGAAACTCCCCCTTATAATAACCATCAGATGTCATGAGACTTATTCACTATCTCGAGAACAGCACAGGAAAGACCTGCCCCCATGATTCAGTTACCTCCTACTGGGTCCCTCCCACAACATGTGGGAATTCAAGATGAAATTTGGGTGGGGACACAGCCAAACCATATCACCCCATCTCTACAAAAAATAAAAAAATTAGCCAGGTGTGGTGGTGTGCACCTGTAGTCCCAGCTACTTGGGGAGGACTGAGGTGGATCACATGATGCTGCAGTGAGCTGTAATTACATCACTATACTCTAGCCTGGGTGGCAGAGTGAGACCCTATCTCAAAAAAAAAAAAAAAAAAAGAGCCATTGACAGTTTTTCAGCAGAGGAGGCTCAAAAACTACCTGTACTTGAAGACACCAAATCTGGCAGCAGAGGCTGTAGGGCCAAATGGGCAATGGTTCTTGGAAGTATTATGGGGGCTTCCAGGGTTCTGCAAAAAAGAGGGAGAGTGGTGGGTGGGAGCAGCTTTGGGGAGACTAAATTTATAGTACTTGGCATCTGATAGGACATGGCAGTGAGTGGAAGGACAACACTGTAACTTTTGTGCAGCAAAAGAAACAATCAACAGAGTGAAAAGACGACACACAGAATTGGGGGAAACATTTGCAAACTGTTCACCTGACAAGGGATTAATACCCAGAATATACAAGGAACTCAAACATCTCAACAGGAAAAAACCATTCCTATTAAAAAATGGGCAGATGATCTGGACAGACATTTCTCAAAAGAAGACATACACACCACTAAAGAACTTACTCATGTAACCAAATACTACTGTACCCCAATAAGTTATAGAAAAATTAAAAAATTAGAAAACATCTAAACATGAAAAAAGAAGACATACAAAGATGGCCAATAAAAAATGCTGAGGCCAGGCGCAGTGGGTCACGCCTGTAATCCTAGCACTTTGGGAGGCTGAGGCAGGTGGATCACTTGAGGTCAGGAGTTCGAAACCAGCCTGACCAACATGGTGAAACATTGTCTCTACTAAAAATAAAAAAAATTAGCTGGGCTTGGTGGTGGATGCCTGTAATCCCAGCTACTTGGGAGGCTGAGACAGGAGAATCGCTTGAACCTGGGAGGCAGAGGTGGCAGTGAGCCGAGATCATGCCACCGCACTCTAGCCTGGGCGGCAGAGCAAGACTCTGCCTCAAAAAAAAAAAAAACCAAAAAACTCAACATTACTTATCATCAAGGAAGTGCAAATCAAAACCACAATGAGGTATTATCTCACCCCAGTTAAAATGGCCATTATCAAAAGGACAAAAAATAACAAATATCGGAGACGATGTAGAGAAAAGGGAACTCATACACTGTTGGTGGGAGTGTAAACTAGTACGGCCACGATGGAGAACAGTATGGAGGTTCCTCCAAAAACTACAACTAGAACTACCATATGATCCAGCAATCTCACTACTGGGCATTTATCCAAAATAAAGGAAATCAGTGCATCAAAGAGACATCCGCACCCCCATGGTTATGGCAGCACTATTCACAATAGCCAAGATATGGAATCAACTTAGATATCCAACAACAGATGAATGGATAAAGAAAATGTGGCATATATACACAATGGGAATCTATTCAGCCCAGAAGAATGAAGTCTTGCCATTTGCAGCAACATGGATGGAACTGGAGGACATTATGCTAAGTGGAATAAACCAGGCACAGAAAATTAAATGCTATGTGTTCTCACTTATATGTGGAAGCTAAAAAAAAGTTGATTCATAGAAGTAAAAAGTGGAACAGATAATACTAGAGGCTGGGAAGGGTAGGGGGAAGGGGGTAGAGAGGTTTGTTTAATGATACAAAATTATAGCTAGATAGGAGGAAGAAACTCCTAGTGTTCTATACCTCTGTAGGATGACTATAGTTAACACTAATATGTAGTTTCAAATAGCTAGAAGGAGGATTGAATGTTCCTAACTGATATGGTTTGGCTGTGTTCCCACCCACATCTTGTCTTGAATTCCCGCGTGTTGTGGGAGGGGCCCGTGGGAGGTAATTGAATCATGGGGGCAGGTCTTTTCCATGCTGTTCTTGTGATAGTAAGTCTCACAAGATCTGATGGTTATTATAAAGGGGAGTTTCCCTGCACAAGCTCTCTTTGCCTGCTGCCATCCATGTAAGACATGACTTGCTCCTCCTTGCCTCCCACCATGATTGTGAGGCTTCCCCAGCCACGTGAAACTGTAAGTCCAATTAAACCTCTTTCTTTTGTAAATTGCCCAGTCTTGGGTATGTCTTTATCAGCAGTGTGAAAAGAGACTAATACACTAGCACAAATAAATGATAAACATTTGAGATGACGGATATGCTAATTACCCTGATCTGATCACTGTACATCATATGAATTGCAACATCACTATGTACCCCATAAATATGTACAGTTATGTGTCAGCTAAAAGATAAAAAACTATAATATTTGCACCCAGGTGATGCTGCAGGGCAGTCAGGAGATGTGGCTGGCTCTGGGGAAAGGTGTCAGCTTGATCTGAGCCTCCCTCAGTGGCCAAATGGCCAGTATGGAGTCTTGGAGGGTGAAGGGCTCCTCCATGCCAGAGGCAAGCACCTGGCAGTAGCTTTGAAGAAATGTGGGAGCAGATGGTGTCTGTTGTTTTTCTGGCCCATATCTACCCCCTCTTCTTCTGGCAACAGCACCTCCATTTTTCTTGGGGGACCACTCCTCCCTGTATTTAATCCACAAGGTTGGGTGGAGATGATGTCTCATTGGTTCCATCAGTGAGCACATGACTCAGCCCTGGCTGTGCAGAGCCTTGATTCTCTGCCTGGCCTCAGGGATGGGGATGGGATTCTTCGTTCCAAAGGGGCTGCTCCTCTGCTGCTGGGGTTGCCAAGCTGGTGGAGGGAACCTTGGAGCTCTTGGTGGCTGTTGCCACAGCCTATCTGAGAATAAAGGCAGCATAGCACGATGTTGAATCAAAGGCTGATGGGGTGGGGGAAAGAGAGAGAGTCCTCATTGCATTGTTTCATTTTGGTGTCCAGCCATTCTGGGGGCCAGATGTACCCCCCTGGTTTCCTGTTTGGGTGAACATGTGACTTGCCACTTACAGTCAAAGGATCCTGACTCACTCAGGGTTAAAAGTCACATCCTTAGGGGATACCTGCCTTAAAGAGCCCAAGATAGCAGGCCAGAGAAATGGGGCCTGGGTCAGGAGGAGCCAGCCCCCTGAGTCAAGGAAGGCTGGATGTGCACCTTTGTCCTGGGCTTTGCTTGAGCAGAGGGCCAGGTGCATTTGATATTTGCCACAAAGAATACAGTCCCCACCCTGGCTGCCCTTGTGAGACTCCAACTGTAGCAAAGAAAGATTAGGAAACAAACATCCCGGTCACCATGGAAATGTGAACCCAAGGTGTTAGGAACAATGGCTGTGTGAGTCCGGAAGTGGATTCTGTCCACACACATGTTAATTTGATCCCGCATCTATTTCCTTGTGGGAGCCTGGGCATATCTGTAAACGTATGATATAGCCAGCTGTTCTAGGGCTGGGTGCCACCTCCCATCAGCCTTGGTTTCATCATCACCAAAATAGCTGTAAACCTAATACACTGCTTATGCATGTCAGAGCCTCCTTACAACCTCCCTTGGTGGTAAATATTATTTTTATCTTAATATTCCACAGATGAGAAAACAGAAGATCAGGGAGGTTCCTAAACTTTCCCAAGGTCACAGTTGATGGAAGAGCCAGGGTTTGAACCCAGCCTGTTGAGTCTGTGTTTTTTTAACCACCACGTTCCTCACGTTGGTGTTGACAAAAAATATTACTAAAAGTAGTTCCTTCTTACTTTACGTGTTTTATTTCAATTCTGCCACAAACCTATGAGGCAAGTACAACTGGTTAATTCCATCTTATAAAGGAGGAAACTGAGGCACAGAAGACTTAGGAATCTTGCCCAAGTTCCACCGTCAGTAGGAGGCAAAAGTACATTTGGGGGTTACTTTTTTCAGGTGGATTTGAAATGATAATGTGTCTTTAATTTGGAAGCCAAGAATGGGTGATAACTGTAATTTTTTCTTTTCTTTTCTCCTTCCCCTCCCCTCCTTTTCTTTTCTTTTCTTTTCTTTTCTTTTCTTTTTTCCCTCCCCTCCCCTCCTTTTCTTTTCTTATTATTTTTTTGAGACAGAGTCTTGCTCTGTCACCCAGGCTGGAGTGCAGTGGCACCATCTCATCTCACTGCAACCTCTGCCTTCCCAGGCTTGGGTGATCCTCCCACCTCAGCCCTCTGAGTAGCTGGGACTAGAGGTGCACACCACCAGGCCTGGCTAATTTTTTTTTTTTTTTGTATTTTTGTAGAGACAGGGTTTCACCATGTTGCCCAGGCTGGGATAAGTGTAATTTCTAAATCTGGCTTTCATCAGTGGTGATGTTCTTCATGTGTAGATTTATACTAGGGAAACAAATCAGGAGGGGAACAAGGTGGACAGAGAATAATAGCAACTTGATTTGCCTATTATCCCTGGAAAACCATATCCTGGAACTCACTAGCATGTAAGTAATTGGAAAATGTTAAAGCAAAAGAGCCAGGTTTAGAAACAAAATCACACCATCAAGCCTATGTAAATGAGTTCCTCGGTGAAGAGAAAAGCAAATGCACTGCTGTTTGTGGGCTGGCTGGCTGTGTCCCAAGTGCTGCAGAGTGGGAGTCTGGGACCAGTTTTTTTTTCATTGAGGGCCCCTTACAAGGCACACTCGGGTTGTTCAGACTCCATGAAGCTCATGAATTGGCTCAATAACAAAAAGCATGAATCATTTGAACGTGAAGGTACAGGGACATCTGTTTGAGTAATTTCTGACAGTTTTTTTTTCATTTTTGAATATGTGTTATATTTAGGATTTACTTGAGAAATAAGGTGGACTTGGGGACTGACAGCCCATCAGTTTCATGGGAACAGGTCCTGTGTCTTTTTATTGCTCTTTTTGTGTATGTCTGTAGACAATAGGTGCTCAATAAGAACTTTGTGTAAATGGTGGATTTAGGAGCACCTGGATTCTGCCCCAGGAGGTTCCTGAGGGGCTGGCAGATAACCAAAGGCTAATGGAGGTTTACAGCCAAGTTCCAGATGGCTCAGGGGCCCAAACCCCCAGTGGAGCCCGGCTTGGGCCATGTACCCGTTTCCATGCCTGGCTGTCCCCCATCCCTTAGACCGTGGCTGCTGCTGCTGGACTGTGTTCTCTTGTGCAGATATTAATGGTGCCCAATAGTGCCAGGGCCCAGGTTGCAGTGGGCTCCTTATTGTCCTGTAATCTCAGCACTTTGGGAGGCTGAGGCAGGCTGATCACCTGAGGTCAGGAGTTCTTATTGTCTAGCCCAGAGGTTGCAAACTGACCTACACACTATTTTTTTTTTTCTTTTTTTTTTTTGAGACGGAGTCTCGCTCTCTCTCCCAGGCTGGACTGCAGTGGCGCGATCTCGGCTCACTGCAACCTCCGCCTCCCGGGCTCATGACATTCTCCTGCCTCAGTCTCCCGAGTAGCTGGGACTACAGGCGCCTGCACCTCGCCCAGCTAATTTTTTGTGTGTTTAGTAGAGACAGGGTTTCACCGTGTTAGCCAGGATGGTCTCGATCTCCTGATCTCGTGATCCGCCCACCTTGGCCTCCCAAAGTGCTTGGATTACAGGTGTGAGCCACTGCGCCCGGCCCCTACACACTATTTTAAAAATCAGGAAATTTCATGTAACTTTTCTGATTTAAGATTTCTCTTAGAAAATTCAAAGTTTTGGCGATATTAGGTAAGAATTTTTGTGTAGCAGCATTTGTCTGCAGTTAATTATTTTTTTTTTTTGAGACGGAGTCTTGCTCTGTTGCTCAGGCTGGAGTACAGTGGCATGATCTTGGCTCACTGCAACCTCTGCCTCCCAGGTTCAAGCAATTCTCCTGCCTAAGCCTTGCAAGTAGCTGGGCACACGCCACTGCACCTGACTAATTTTTGTATTTTTAGTAGAGCTGGGGTTTTGCCATGTTATCCAGGCTGGTCTCGAACTCCTGACCTCAGGTGATCCACCCACTTTGGCCTCCCAAAGTGCAGTTAAATATTGATTGTCTCTTTTGTGGCAAGATTCCAGTCTCTTCCTTTTACCACAGGCCACAATAGTTCCTCTTGTCTCGTATCAAGTCCCCTTTACTCATTTATATCACCTGACCAGCCTCTGGTTTCAGGGCCTGTCTTCTATAGTGTATTTGCCTTACCTTTTTTTTTTTTTTTTTTTGAGATGGCGTCTCACTCTGTCACTCAGGTTGGAGTGCAGTGGCGCGATCTTGGCTCACTGCAACCTCCGCCTCCCAGGTTCAAGTGATTCTCATGTCTCAGCCACCTGAGCAGCTGGGATTACAGGCATGTGTCACCATGCCCAGCTAAGTTTTATATTTTTAGTAGAAATGGGGTTTCATCATGTTGGCCAGGCTGGTCTTGAACTCCTGCACTCAAGTGATTTGCCCCCCTCGGCCTCCCAGAGTGCTGGGATTACAGGTGTAAGCCATCCTGCCTGGCCTGTGTTTGCCTTACAAACTGTGCAAGTGATCTAAAAAGAACAAATTCTCATTTGAAAAAATAAGCACTATGGCCGGCACAGGATTGACTTTAAACATAATTTCAGTAGGCACTGATTTTGCCATTTAATGCTGAGAAGAGGCAAAACCCTCTATGGATTCTTAGAAATAGGACTATGTTGGAATGGAAGAGATGGCAGGCATTGATTTGGAGTCTCCAGCATACTAAAGGGGAGGGCTTTCTTCAAGGAAATGAAAAGTGATACAGAAAGCTACTTGATAGAAGTATTCAGGGGCTTGGAGGCCTTTCAACTTCAGGGAGCCGGAGGGAGGGAGGGAGCTGAGGAGGGCAGGTCGGGTGGGATGGGGAAGAGAGAGAGACCCTTCCATCTCAGCCTTCCCCACTCCCCATGGGAACACTGGAAAATAGAAAGGACAAAGGAAATGGAAGCAAGTGCGCTGGGAAATGCCCAAGTTTCAGCTTGAATGATGCTGTTTACATGTTCTTACAGGAAAGACTATTATGGGCCAGCTGTTAATGGGTTGTCTGTCTGTCAAGAGAGGGAGGGATGGAGGAAGGGGCTGCAGTTAAGGGATGGAAAGGGCTCTAAGCCATGCTTCTTGCATTTCCTGTCTTTAAACTTACGATCTGGTTGGGAACTAAAGGGCTTGAGGGTGAGGGGGTGCTGATCTAGGGAGGAAGGAGGTTCCTTTCTGTGTGTGTGTTTTTCTGTTTCATGTACTGACTATTTCCTGGGTCCAGAGAGTGTCTTCTGGTCTGAAGAGGAGAGTGTGCCCCTCACAGTGGATGGGGTGACAGACAGTTCTGCCCTCTGCTGTGCTGGTGACAGCCGGGAGGGTCAGACTTTATCAGTTTCCTGGGTGGAGGGTGGACGGGAAGTGGGGGGCCTTCCGCTGAAGATCTCAATTAAACTTTGGACTGGCTCATCCAGGGAGGTGGCGTGATTTCCTTTGGAGGTTTAAAATAAAGAGCAGATACTTGATTTCATCTGGAATGGAGGGTGTGGCCCTGCCTAGCACTGGGATGGACCCAATGGTCTCCCCAGCCTTCTTTGTTCTGATACTACACACCCCACCCCTCACCCGCCTGAGAAATTTCTGGAACTGTGTTTAGTCTCGGTACATTAGGAGTACTGCTAGAAATAAAGCATCCCTGGATCCTTTGGCTTCTTGGACAACAAGCAGGAAAACACCCGCCTTCTCTTAGACATGTGGGGTTCACGCCATTGACCTGAGCTTCAGTGCCAGAGAGTCGAGCAAAGAGAATCGTACTTTTACTTAAAGGTGAGCTGCGCGGGGGTTGACTCTTTCAAGGCCTGAGATTGATATACTCTAATTTGCTGTCTGGAATTGGTTAGCCACATTCTTCTGGGCTCTGATGAGAAATGATGACCCCGGAGAAGGGTGGTCATATGGCCAGTGTCAGGATTAATAGAGTCCCCTTTCGTTCTTGAAAGGGTCCCTGTTTGGGCAATAAACTTGATGGTTACTCTACCATGAAAGAGCAGAAAAAGCTGAGCAGAAAACTTTGTTTTGGAAGAGGGGGTGTTGAAGCCAAGGCATTAGAGAAACATCATTTTTCATTTAATTATATATATAGTTTTCTTTTTTGTAATCTAAATGACATGTGCAACCTTCAGAGCCTGACTCCTTGCTGGAAAGAGAGGAAGGAGGTTTTGTTACTGAGAAGCTTATTTTAAAAGTCAAGTCGGGTGTAATAAAATAAACGAAATATATAAAAAAGCTCCCCAGTTAAGGGCCTTTCCCATGCTGGGGCTTTGGGGTGACAAGAGCTTCAACTGCCTTTTGTCACATGGGGCAGGTCCTTAAGGAGCAGAAGGTTTTTTGTTTTGTTTTGTTTTGTTTTTTTGTTTTTTTTTTTTGAGACACAGTCTCACTCTGTCACCCAGGCTAGAGTACAGTGGTGCAATCTCAGCTCACCGCAACTTCCACCTCCTGGGTTCAAGCGATTTTCCTGCTTCAGCCTCCCAAGTAGCTGGGACTACAGGCACCCGCCACCATACTTGACTAATTTTTTGTGTTTTTAGTAGAGATGGGGTTTTGCCATGTTGCCAGGCTGTTCTCAAACTCCTGACCTCAGGTGATCCGCCTGCCTCAGCCTCCCAAAGTCCTGGGATTACAGGCGTGAGCCACTGCGCTTGGCCTGGTTTATTATTATTATTATAATTATTATATTTTAAGTTCTGGGATACATGTGCAGAACGTGCAGGTTTGTTACATAAGTATACATGTGCTATGGTGGTTTGCTGCACCCATCAACCCATCACCTACGTTAGGTATTTCTCCTAATGCTATCCCTCCCCTAGCTCCCCACCCCCTAATAGGCCCCGGTGTGTGATGTTCCCCTCCCTTTGTCCATGTGTTGTCATTGTTCAACTCTCACTTATGAGTGTTTGGTTTTCTGTTCCTGTGTTAGTTTGCTGAGAATGATGGTTTCCAGCTTCATCCATGTCCCTGCAAAGGACATGAACTCATCCTTTTTTATGGCTGCATAGTATTCCATGGTGTATATGTGCCATATTTTCTTTATCCAGCCTATCATTGATGGGCATTTGGGTTGGTTCCAAGTCTTTGTTATTGTGAACAGTGCTGCAATAAACATACGTGTGCATGTGTCTTTATAGTAGAATAATTTATAATCCTTTGGGTATATACCCAGTAATGGGATTGCTGGGTCAAATGGTATTTCTGGCTCTAGATCCTTGAGGAATCACCACATTGTCTTCCACATGGTAGAACTAATTTACATTCCCACCAACAGTGTAAAAGCATTCCTATTTCTCCACATCCTCTCCAGCATCTGTTTCCCGATTTTTTTTTTTTTTTTTTTTTGAGACGGAGTCTCGCTCTGTCACTCAGGCTGGAGTGCAGTGGCACGATCTCCACTCACTGCAAGCTCTGCCCTCCAGGTTCATGCCATTCTCCTGCCTCAGCCTCCCAAGTAGCTGGGACTACAGGCACCTGCCACCATGCCCGGCTAATTTTTTTGTATTTTTAGTAGAGACAGGGTTTCACCGTGTTAGCCAGGATGGTCTTGATCTCCTGACATCGTGGTCCGCCCGCCGCCGCCTCCCAAAGTGCTGGGATTACAGGCGTGAGCCACTGTGCCCGGCCTTCCCGACTTTTTAATGATCACCATTCTAACTGGCGTGAGATGGCATCTATTGTGTTTTTGATTTGCATTTCTCTAATGACCAGTGATGATGAGCTTTTTTTTCCATATGTTTGTTGGCCACATAAATGTCTTCTTTTGAGAAATATCTGTTCATATCCTTTGCCCACTTTTTGATGGGGTTTTTTCTTGTAAATTTAAGTTTGTAGATTCTGGACGTTAGCCCTTTGTCAGATGGATAGATTGCAATTTTTTTTTTTAAGTGACGTGGTCTCACCATGTATCCCAGTCTTGACTTGAACTCCTGAGCTCAAGCAATCTTCCTGCCTCAGCCTGCCTAGCTTCCAAGTAGGTAGGACTATAGGCTCAAGCCACTGTGCCCAGCCAGGAGCAGTTTTGAAAGGCAAAAGGACCTTAACTGAATGCTACACATCTAGAACATCCAGGAATGCAGATGTGCAGGCCAAAGGGCCCTGGGGTCGGAGCAGGCAGGATTGTGCCGGGGGCTCTCAGCCCTTTGCTGGGGGCCACTTGTTCTCTCCTTGACCATGGACTATTGCAAAGGGTGGAGATCAGAGACTGGAAAAAAATCCTTGCTCTAGTCCCTTGTTGCGTGCTTCCTGGTGGACTGACCTGTAGCAGATAGCCCTCCTCCTCCGGCCTCAGCTTCCTCATCTGTGACGTGGGCAGGGTGCTGTCATCTGTCTCCGGGGCTTCTGTGAGAACCAAATGGAGAAGAGCAAAGGCCACCGTGAGTTGGGGTGAGCCATGCCCACGTGAGGGGTTGGCTCTGTGGCCCCTGTGCTCACAAAGACTGCCGTTTCCTACGGGCAAAAGGGGAAGTGACCTTAGAACACCTTTGTGTCAGGGATGTATGCCAGATGGCCTTTAGTGCACTCTCTTCCCAGCCCTGTCAGCAACTGACAGGTTCAATAAGACTTTGCCAAAATATTCAACTAGCTTTTCCTGATGTGGGTCTTTCTTCAAATTCTGTCCCACACCGCTAACTGCAAACTTCTTTCAGAACACGTTTCACGAAAATGAAGCTGGCATAGCTGTAGAAAGTTTATTGTAGTGTTATATGTAATTGTGAAAATTGGCATAGTGGCGGGCACATAGGGGATGTTCATTCATTCACCCAGTGAGCCCTTCACTGTGCCCAGACCCTGGGACAGTCAGGGTGGCTGGGAACATGGTCTTTGCCTTGATTATGGAACTTGCCTGCTTGAGGGAATAGCCTGCAAATCACACAGGTGGAGAGGAGGAAGAGCTGTTTTCCTCCGCCCTCTTAGGTTCAGTGGTTGGGGGCTACAAATGAAGTTGACAAAAGATTAACAAGAGAAAAAATGGATTTAATTGGATTCTTAGGCACTGGAGTTCACAGGGAAATGTGGCTCAAGGAGGCAGCTAGGATTTGGGGCTTATATACCGTCTTAGGCTAAAAAAGAAAAGGAGTTTTCGGCTTCTGAAGGGTAGGGAAGCCATGGGAAGGTAAGGGGAGGAAATGTATGGTAAATAAGGGTTGTTTAGTAAGTAAGAGTTGTCTCAGGTGCTAAGAGTTGTCTGGTTTTCTTCCTGCTGTGGGGGAGGAGGGAGACATCTTTACAAGCAGAAATTTATGCCCTGCTTCTAGGCAGAAGAAGGGCAGAGAGCTAATTGCCTTCAGCTGAAAACAATTCTTACGCCAAAGTGGTATATTTTGGGGTGGCATATTCTGGTCCCCTTTATTAATAACTTACACCCTATTAAAGAAGAATAACGACTGAGTGACCAGAGATTGAATGGTGAGTGGAAAAGTTTTACTGCCAGGTGGGGAGCCCGATCTAGCTTAGTCTCGGCTCTGAGGGATGGAATCGGAGCGGGGGCAGGAATGATGTAGGTTTTTTATAGCTGAAAGCCTACAAGCTGTGCTGCATTGACATCAGGAAGGCAGTCTTGCCGAGCACTGGTGGCTGCCTGGCCACACCTGAGCTTATCAGTGAGCTGGGTACCTGGCTGGCTGACGGTGCTCTCCTGCATCCAAGAGCTGCCCTGGCATGATGGTGCCCGCCCAGTGTGTCTGCTGCACACAAGATACACCAAAGCAGGTGATATGGTTAGGGCTTTGTGTCCCCACCCAAATCTCATCTTGAATTGTAATCCCCATAATCTCCATGTATCAAGGGAGGGACTAGGTGGAGGAAATTGAATCATGGGGATGGTTTCCGCCTTGCTGTTCTTGTGATAGTGAGTGAGTTCTCATGAGATCTGATGGTTTTATGAGGGGCTCTTTCCCCTTGGCTTGGCACTTCTCCTTCATGCCACCTTGCGAAGAAGGTGCCTTGCTTCCCCTTTGCCTTCCGCCATGATTGTAAGTTTCCTGAGGCCCCGCCCAGCCATGCTGAACTGTGAGTCAATTAAACCCCCTTCCTTTATAAATTACCCAGTCTTGGGCAGTTCTTATAGCAATGTGAAAACGGACTAATAGGCCGGGCGCAGTGGCTCATGCCTGTAATCTCAGCACTTTGGGAGGGCGAGGTGGGCGGATCACCTAAGGTCAGGAGTTCAAGACCAGCCTGGCCACCATGATGAAACCCTGTCTCTACTAAAAATACAAAAATTAGCTGGACATGGAGGTGTGCTTGTAATCCCAACTAGTCAGGAGGCTGAGACAGAAGAATCGCTTGAACCTGGGAGGTGAAAGTTGCAGTGAGCTGAGATCATGCCACTGCATTCCCACCTGGGTGAAAGAGCAAGACTCCATCTCAGAAAATGGACTGCTACAGCAGGATTGTGGCACCCAGGGAGGTGTGCTCTGTGTCGGCATGTTAGGTGGCCAGGTTGAGTTTGTCCCATCTGATGGGTTATGTACCTATTAAAATAATACAGAATCATGAAAAATAATATATAAACTCATAAATGCAAGAAGTAGAACATTACAAAATCCCAACTATAGTGCTTAGAAACCCTTTGACAGCAACTGATAGCAACTTAAATATAATTAGTGTATACAAAAAAGAGAATTTATGGACTCATATGTCTGGGAGTATTCCTGGATTTCTGGATCCAAGGATTCAAACAATGTTCCCAATTTTTCTTTCTTTCTTTCTTTCTTTTTTTTTTCTGTCCCTATCTCTCAGCTTGCTTGTCTTTCCTCTGCTTAATTCTTGGCTGGGTCAGGGGGTCAAAGAACAGCTTGCTTAACAACCCCAAGGCAAATAGAGCTTCTTTTCTGAAAACCAGCAGGAAAGTCACAAAAAGGACTCTCTTGGGAAGGATGGTGGGAGTCATGTGGAATGACTGTTACTGAAGAAGGGGATGAAGGAGTGCCACACAGTGAAAACCACAACTGTGTGAGCACAAGGCACCCCTGATAAGACCTAGTGGTTCATCAGTCACTTCTCTGCCTGAGTGGTAGGAGCCTAGATTTTATAGTTGTTTTCAATGACAAAAATCATAGTTTATAAAAGAGCATAATCTGACCCAGAGGTGTCCTTTCTGTCACATTATGATTGGGCACAAAATAGACATGCTTTTCAGCTTGATCATGTAGTAGATACCAGGGTTTAGTACACTGTCTCTATAAAGGGCAGATGATAAGTGGTTAAGGCTTATGGGCCATATGGCTTCTGTTGTAGGCACTCAGCTCTGCCATTGTAGTTTGAAAGCAGCCACAGGCTATACCTAAAGAAATGGGCATGACAGTGTGCCAATAAAACTTTATTTACAGGAACAGGTGTTGGGTCAGATTTGGCCCATAGGCCTTATCTTGCCATCCCCTTGATACAAACATTACTGAAAAATTTATATTCTAATAGACCATAAGACACTGCTCTAAAGTAAATTGTATATTTTTAAATCACGTGTCTGATAAGGAGTTAAGATGCAAAATATATAAGGAACTCCTACTATTCAATAACAACAACAACAAAAAACCTGATTAAAAAATGAGCAAAGGAGGCCGGGTGCGGTGGCTCATGCCTGTAATCCCAGCACTTTGGGAGGCCGAGGCGGGCGGATCACGAGGTCAGGAGATCGAGACCATCCTGGCTAACACAATGAAACCCCGTCTCTACTAAAAATACAAAAAATTAGCTGGGCGAGGTGGCGGGTGCCTGTAGTCCCAGCTACTCAGGAGGCTGAGGCAAGAGAATGGTGTGAACCCCAGGAGGCGGAGCCTGCAGTGAGCCGAGATCGCGCCACTGCACTCCAGCCTGGGCAACACCGAGAGTCTGTCTCAAAAAAAAAAAAAAAAAAAAAAAAAAAAAGAGCAAAGGAATTGAACAGATGTTTCTCCAAAGAAGGTATACAAATGACTATAAGTATATGAAAAGATGCTCAATATCACTAATAATTGGGAAAATGCAAATCAAAACCTCAACGTGTTGCCTGGGCAACAAAGTGAGACCCCATCTCTACAGAAAAAACAAAAAATTAGCCGGGCATGGTGGCTTGGGCCTATAGTCCTAGCTACACAGGAGGCTGAGGTGGGAGGATCATTTGGACCCAGGAGGTCAAAGCTACAGTGAGCTATGATCACACTACTGCACTCCAGCCTGAGCAACAGAGTTGAGACCCTGTCTCAACAAAACAAAACAAAAACCCGAAAAACCACAATGAGCTGTCACCTCATACCTGTTAGAATAGCTATTATAATAAAAACAAAAAATAACTTGTTGATGAAGATGTGGAGAAATGGGAACCGTTGTGCACTGTTGGTGGGGATATAAAATAGCATAGTCAGCTACTATGGAAAATAGTATGGAGGTTCCTCAAAAAATTAAAAGTAGAATTACCACATGGTCCAGCAATCTCACTTCTGGGTATTTATCCAAAAGAATTCAAGGCTGGGCGCGGTGGCTCACACCTGTAATCCCAGCACTTTGGGAGGCCGAGGTGGGCGGATCACGAAGTCAGGAGATCAAGACCATCCTGGCCAACATGGTGAAATCCCGTCTCTACCAAAAATACAAAAAAATTAGCTGGGCGTGGTTGCGTGTGCCTGTAGTCCCAAGTACTCTGGAGGCTGAGGCAGGAGAATCGCTTGAACCCGGTAGGCGGAGGTTGCAGTGAGCCAAGATCACGCTACTGCACTCAAGCCTGGCGACAGAGCAAGACTCTTTCTAAAAAAGAAAAAAAAAAAAAAGAATTCAAATCGGGATCTCAAAGAGATATTTGCACTCCCTTGTTCATTGCAGCATTATTCATAATAGCCAAGAGGTGGAAACAATCTCAAAGTCTAAAAGTCTATAGGTAGATGAATGAAATAAAAAAAACTGTGGCGTGTTCGTGCAATGGAATACTATCCAGCCTTATTAAGAAGGAAATCCTGCCATAGCCACAACATGTATGAACCTGCAGGGCATTATCGTAAGTAAAATAAGCTAGTCATAGAAGAACAAATAATGCACAATTCCATTCATATGAGAAATTTAAAGTAGTCAAACTCAGAATGGTGGTTGCCAGGGGAGAGGGAAATGGGGAATTGTTGCTCAGTGGGTATAAAGTTTCTGATATACAAGATGAGAAAGTTTGAGAGGTCTGCTGTATAACATTGTGCTTATAGTTAATCATACTGTGCACTTAAAAATTTGTTAAGGCCAGGCGCGGTGGCTCATATCTGTAATCCCAGCACTTTGGGAGGCCGAGGCGGGCAGATCACGAGGTCAGGAAATTGAGACCATCCTGGCTAACATGATGAAACCCTGTCTCTACTAAAAAAATACAAAAAAGTTAGCTGGGCATGGTGGTGGGTGCCTGTAGTCCCAGCTACTCGGGAGGCTGAGGCAGGAGAATGGCGTGAACCCGGGAGGCAGAGCTTGCAGTGTGCCGAGATCATGCCACTGCACTCTAGCCTGGGCGACAGAGTGAGACTCCGTCTCAAAAAAAAAAAAAAAAAAAAAAAAAGATTGTTAAGAGGACAGATCTCATGTTGTGTTTTTAAAATCACAATAAAAATATACAGTTATCCCTTAGTATCCTTTGGGCATTGGTTCCAGGCCCCCCCGCCCCGCTTGTATACTAAATCCATGGATGCTCAAGTCCCTGATATAAAGTGGCATAGTATTCACATATAACATATTCACATCATCCTCCAAACTCTAATCTCTGGATTACTTATAATACCTCATACAATGTAAATGCTGTGTAATAGTTGTTATACTGTGTTGTTCGGGGAATAATGACAAGAAAAAAGTCTGTATGTGTTCAGTACAGATGGCTTTTTTTTTTTTCCCCTCGAGTTTTCAATTCGAGGGTGGTTGAATCCATGGATGTGGAACCTGTGGATAGGGAGGGCTGACTGTATGTGTATACCAAATAATGTAAATTTTATAATAGTTTATTTTTGTTCCTGATGTAATGGGAAGCATTTGGAAAACATAAAATTGATCCCATCACAAAAGAGGAATTAATATTGCCTTGGGTTAAGGGTTAAGTAATGTTCTATCACCAGTTAATCTGCTAGGGGTGTTGGTCATGGCCACATTCAAGAAGTGGCGTCTGGAGACCGCAATGAGATGGCCCAGTTCAGACATCGGCAGTGCATACAATTATGTCACGAATTTGGGATTAGCATGGCATACCTAGTTGAGGTTTAAAGCTCCCTCCTGCACCTTCCAAAGCAGGTGTTGCTTGGGGTTGAAAACCTTCACTGTTTGGTCAACAGAAGGCCCTCACAGCTCTGATGGGAATGTCACCTGAGAAGGGCTGGTCTCCTCGTGGATTTGCATTTCCGCACCTTCAGACTCTGCTTCAGCCAGCTGCTGTTTTAACTGGCACAGAGGGCCTCGCTGAGAGTCTCTTGGGGTCTATCCAGATCTGAGAAGGAATCTGGGATGCCGGGGTCAGATCCATGCCCTGGCCTGAGGATGGGATTTTGTACCCCGTTGCTTTCTGCAGTTGTGATTAGGTGGTGCTTGGCAACGGCCTGGAGCTCGGCGTCTGAGTGACTGTCCGTCCTAGGGCGTCCAGCTCCAGACCTCTCTTACCCAGGCCAGCGGAGGGTGGAAACTCTGAGAACATTCCATTAGAATAAGATACGTTTAATAAGAGCAATGGAAAATGGTAAACCTGGCTTGGGGAAAGGGAATGTGCTCTTTCATGTAAAACAAACAAACAAAAAATGTGACTGTGAGAAGCATCCAGAAAAATACGATGACCTGGAGGCTGGATTTAAAATTGGCACTGAGGGAAATCTCATTTCCACAGTCGATGACTCCCCCTTCAGCTATGTTCATGCCAGTGGAGCAAACCAAAATAACTTTATAAATTAAAGTTTACGCAGTCAGGAAAGCTATGCCTGGACTATCGCACACCAGATGAAACCCTTGAAGGCTTTGTTTACAACCGACATCCTGGGGTTGGAGGTTAATAGTGTCTGGAGAAGGTTAGGTCATGCACATGTTTAACAGCAATTAAAACAAAATCACTGGTGATGGTCAAAGAGAGACACAGCTATGTTTACTTACTATAGTTTATGCCACCTTTGTTTGTTTGTTTGTTTTGCCCTGTGGAAAAAATGTCTTTGTCTTGCCATAATTAATTGTAACCAGCTTTTTTTAGAGGGGGCCGCATGGAAACTGCTCAGAGAGCTCAAAGTGTGTTGGCAAGTGGTGACTTATAACTAGTACCTCAATCATTTTCTTTTATGATACACATAATAGAAGGATGCATTTGGGATGTAAAAGGTTCAAATTATAGAGGCACATATATATACAATCATGAAAGTCCCCCCTACCCTGCCTGGCTGCTGACATTTGGTGATAATCTTTCCAGACATCTTTCTAAATGCTGACTCTTTATATGTGGGTGAACAAGTGTTTATATCCATATGCACACAAATACATAATTAGCTTCATTTTTATTTTAATTTCTTTTGGGACAGGGTCTCAGGCTGGAGTGCACTGGTGTGATCATAGCTCACTGCAGCCTCGACCTCCTGGACTCAAGCAATCCTCCCACCTTGGCCTCCCAAGGAGCTGGGACTATAGGCATGCACCACCACACCCAGCTAATTTTTAAATATTTGTGTAGAGAAAGGGTCTTGCCATGTTGCCCAGGCTGGTCTCAAACTCCTGGGCTCAGACAATCCTCCTGCCTCTGCCTCCCAAAGTGCTAGGATTATAGAAGTGAGCCACTATGCCTGGCTGTTGTCTTTATTTTTGATACATAAAAAGAGGGTCATGATGTGTGTGTTGATGTACAGCTTGCTTTTTTCACTTACACTTCCAGAGTTCCTTCACACTGGCCCATGTGCAGATGACATTTTTTAATCCTGCAGGGCATTCCATAATATGAATTATGTTCCTAATTTATTGAGCCATTTCCTTACCCTTTCTTTTTGATACTAAATGAAGCAATGATAGCATGAGATTATGAATGTGCCTTGTGGAGCTTAGACTGCCTGGCTTTGAAACAGGACTTAGACTAGATGAGTGACCTAGGGCAGGGGGTGGCAAGCTATAGCCTCCATGGCAAATCCACCCCCCTGTGTTTCTGTAGGGCCTGTGAGGCAAGACTGATTTTTTCATTTTTAAATGGTTAAAAAAAAAAAAAGGTAAGTATTTCCCAATATATGAAAACGGCGTGAAATTCAAAGTTCAGTGTCCATTAAGTTTTGTTGAACACCATGCTCGTTTGTGGATCTATTATCTAGGGCTTTTTTCATGCCACAGAATTGAGTAGTTGTGACAGAGACCATATGGTCCACCTAGAATATTTACCATGTGGCCTTTTACAGAAAACATTTGCCGACCTCTGACCTAGGGCAAGTTACTAATCTCTCCATGACTCAACTTTCTTTTCTTTAAAATGGAGATACTAGCCGGGCGCGGTGGCTCGTGCTTGTAATCCCAGCACTTTGGGAGGCTGAGGCAGGTGGATCACCTGAGGTCGGAAGTTCAAGACCAGCCTGGTCAACATGGTGAAACCCCATCTTTACTAAATATACAAAAAATTAGCTGGGCGTGGTGGCGGGTGCCTGTAATCCCAGCTACTCAGGAGGCTGAGGCAGGAGAATTGCTTGAACCCGGGAAGTGGAGGTTGCAGTGAGCCGAGATTGTGTCATTGCACTCCAGTCTGGGCCAAAAAAAAAAAAAAAAAAAAAAAAAACAACAAAAAACAAAAAGGAGATACTAATACCTACCTTGTAGGGTGAAGTGACTTAATATAAATATCAAATAAATATCATACGTAGAATACCTACTTTGTAGGCTTATCTAAGTTACTTAGTACATATATCAAATAAATATTATGTGTCAAACACACCAGGTATATCATGTATCAAATATATATGAATTGTGTGTGAACACTTTGAACATTTTATTTTATTTTATTTATTTGAGATGGAGTCTCACTCTGTTGCCCAGGCTGGAGTGTAATGGCGCGATCTCAGCTCACCGCAATCTCCATCTCCCAGGTTCAAGCGATTCTCCTGTCTTAGCCTCCTGAGTAGCTAGGACTACAGGTGCACTCCACCATGCCCACCTAATTTTTTAAATATTTTCAGTAGAGATGGGGTTTCGTCGTGTTGGCCAGGCTGGTCTCGAACTCCTGACCTCAGGTGGTCTGCCCGCCTCGGCCTCCCAAAATGCTGGGATTATAGCCATGAGCCACTGCGTCCAGCTGATTTTAAACTTTTTAAATGCTCAAAAAAGTTTACTATTACTGTGTCATTGTTATTGTAAGTCCATAACTCTTTGTGCACATGTGCAAGGATGTCACAGATACCTGGCAGTGGGCTTAAAGATGAAGGGTCTTAACAAATTGCCTTCCAGAACGGCCCCACTAAGTCATGCTGCCAACAATGGAGTCTCTGCTTTCCCACATTCTTGGCAACTCTTGATAGGGACTAAGGCTTAGATAAGAACACTGAATCCTCAAAGAGCCTCTGACCTCCACAGAGGCTCTTCAGAGTCTGGGAGTGCTGTGCCCAGAACTGTGGGGTGAATCTCCCTGGAAAGCCTTCAGTCAGAACATGCTCATTGTTTCTTGAGTGAGAGTCTCTTCTGTGTTAAGCCTTTGACCTGTAAATTTTCATTTTGCAGATGAAGAAACTGAGGGGCTCAGAGAAATTAAATCACCTGCTCCAGGTCCTGAAGCTATCTGTGGAAGTAGGGTTTGAACTCAGTTGTGGGGGCCTTCATACAACTTTCTATGCCATTCTCCCTAATTCCAGGAAGGGTAAGGCAATGTCAGAGATAGTCATTTTCTTTAACTTTTTCTTTTTCTTTTATTTGAGGCAGGGTCTCGCTCTGTCACCCAGGCTGGAGTGCAGCGGCGTCAATCACAACCTATTACAACCTCGATCTCCCAGGCTCCAGGCATCCTACCGCTTCATTTAAATTTTTTTTTTTTTTGTACAGTCAAGGTCTCACTTTGCTGCCCAGGTCTTGAACTCCTGGACTCAAATGATCCTACTGCCTCGGCCTCCCAAAGTGCTGGGATTACAGGCATGAGCCACTGTGCCTGGCCCTACACTACATATTCCATCCACACTTTTTCCTTAAGTCAGCACCTTGATGACTGGATCAGAGCTACACACAAAATTGGAAGTGAACGTTGGAGAAAGTGGCTTAGTCATGACCTGTGTTTATCTCCTCTTGCTCTGAGTAAAGAGGATGTGTAATAGAGTATGTTACTATATTTTTCGTATCCCGATGCCATAGCCTGTGCTGCCCAGTCACACTGAGAACAATGCAGTTCTCATAGATAACCCATTGTTGGGTGAAATGTCTATTTCTAGGCATCTCCACGCTCTCCTATCGAGGGCCTTTGCAGCAGCATTTCCCATGTTCTATCAGCGTGTCTGCAAAACATGAAGCAGCTTCATTCACCCGGAGACTCCTGGCCTTGTGCATGAGGGGAAAATGTTTCTGGTTTTGTGTGTGTTTTCAGTGACGAACATTTGCATTCTTTCCTCCCCTCGCTTTTTTTTTTCTCACGTTGACATTAAGGAACAACAACAAAATGCTGCTTGCTCCCAAACTATTTGAATTTAAAACTCTGAATCTTAATTTGCATAGACAGTAGTTCTTTACAAGGAATGTGAACCATTTGACAGAATTTCCTGAAGAAACAAAGAGCCATGATTCCCTGATTAAAACCATGTTAAAACAAAAAGCAGACTATAACCAAAAGGCCTTGTAAGAGTATTTCTTGTTTAATCAGATTTCAAAGGCAGCACAAGCTGGATGTTTATGGCATCACCAAGGCCTTTCTGTGATGCCTGAGCTTTTCAAGAACATACTCAGAACTTTGTCTTAAGCCTGTCTTTACTCGGAGCTGTCTCCTGAAGGCTTGGCCTTCCTCTCTGCAGCCTCAGTTACTGAGTCACTGGAACAGAGGAAGAAGCCCAGGCTTCCATTCTGACAGGCTGCGAACATTTATCTGGAGTTGTAATTGTCATACTCCCACGTTATTTTCTTGCTGTCTTCTAAAGCGATGATGAAAGATGTCTGGGGGAAAGAAAATAAAACAAAAAACCTTCTAGCATCTATGCACCTAAAGCAGAGTTTGTCAACCTTGACACCGTTGCCATTTGGGGCTGGATAATTCTTTGTCGTGGGGGCTGGCCTGTGCATTGGATGATGTTTAACAGCATCCGTGGCCTTTAGCTTCATAGTTATGACAACCAAAAATGTCTCCAGACTTTGTCAAATGTCCTCTTGGGGGTAAAATTGCTCCCGGTTGAGAACCACTGGCCTCGATTTTGGTGGTCTAGAATGTGCAAGCTGCTTCTCCGCCCTGTGCATATCCAATCCTCAGCCCTTCCACTAAGGATTAGAACTTGATTTTCTTCTTTTCATCCCACCCTCCCTGCCTTGAGATATTGCTGCATCTGGACAGATGTGCCAAGTACAATTCTGGCTCAGGTGACTGGAGTCTAAGTCAGGCATGTATCTTCACTCTCCCTGACCGTCCCTCTTGCTGCTGGCCTGCGTGGTGTGCTCGTGCCAATAGGGGCAGCTGTGTGAGTAGCAGGACCATCCTGGAGACAGCCATGCAAAGGGAAACCATCTGGGTGGGGTGAGCTTGCCAGCCCCAGCTGCAGGTCCTGGTGGAGTCGACAGTTGTTGGATCACTGTGTTCTGACCTCCGGGCAGCCCAGGCCTGCGATGGGCAGAGAGCTGCCTTGTTTCTCCTTTTGGAACCTGAAGGGCAGAGACGGGGTGAAGTTGCCAGGAGAGGTTTTCAGCTGGATCCTAGGGGCCAGCGTGCAGCCCTTTCCCAGGGCTGGGGGTGGGGGAGAAGTGTCTCTCTTTGGGCCGTGTGGATGGGCCAGAACCCTGAGCTGGGTGCAGAGGGCTACGCTGGAGAGGCGGGGAAGGGCACTGGACCGGGTGTCTCGAGACCTGGGCATGGTTTTAGTTCTACCCCGGGTAGCAGCATGATCTTACGCAAATAGTGTCTTCCTTCTGGTACTCATGTTTCTCGTAAAGCTGACTTCCAACTAGAACGTTCTACCTTTCTATTTTTCTCCTGATTTGTAGACAAAGATGGTGCTGTTAAGGGATGGAAATGTGGCCTTTCTAAATTTGCTTTGAGTCCTGAGTTCCTGATTTGGGGGCAAGTGTCTGTGAAGGGCTTGGGGTCACTCTGTGGCTTTTGCCTCATTTTTATGGGTCTTAGATACCTCAATAAATAGCCGTTTTCTTCCCTGAACAAATTGAGAGATGAGGCCATGGTTGAAATTTTGAACTTTGGAACTTGCCCAGATGTATCAGGTCAGTCACCCTCCTTCCATGGGGCCAATAAACCAAGTGTTCCAAAGGCCAGGTGGTCTTAGGGAAGATGATGGACCCTGGAGGGTGAGGGTCATGGCCAGTGTGGACTACAGAGGATCCCCTAGCCACACTGGAGAGGGGACAGTGCCCTGGTTTTCCTGATACTCCCCCTTAGTGCTCAAGGCTGATTTCAACCCTGCTGTACTAATCTGCTGATGAGGGAGAGTTGGTGGCTCAGTGGTGACAGCACAGGGATGACAGAGGGTGTCCACACCACCCAGTGTCCCTGTGAGCTCATGTCTGAGGGTCTGTTGAGATTACAGAGGCCCTTGATAGAGTCCAAAATTTGAAGGACAAGCAAGGAAGATTGGAGCATCTGTGAACTATCTCCAGTTCAGCATTGCATTAGAAAAGGAACTACATCAGTTCCCTGATGTCTTCTCCTAACTCAGTGATCTCCACAGCCCCCTGGACCCTGCCAGGCCTGTGGAGAAGAGGGACAAGCCAGCCTCCCCACCACCCCTGCCCTCCATTCCTTTTATATTTAAACCAGAAGCTTAGGTTCCTCCGTGTAGCTGCTCTATTTTTCATGCCTCTTGCCTGGGTCTAAGCCCTGGAGCTTAGGGCGCTGTGATATGCTTGCGGGATGCTGCCCCACCACGGCTGGAACCAGGGCTTCAGCCCGGCGCACACCCAGCTTGTTTGGAGGTCACGGCTCACCATAAAAATGGTGTGAGTGGCCAGCTCTTTTTTCACTGTGGCTCTAGGCAGCCCAGCCCAGCTCCCGGGTGGATGCAAGGCCTGAGAGTGAACTTTGTTGTGAATGATGACACAATTCCAGAAAAATGCAGTGTCTCCCAGATACAGCTTCTGGAGCTTTGCCTGGGGTGAGGGGCTGGAGGTTGTTTAATGTTGGGGTTCCTGGTGGTTCTTTGCCCCAGGGGTGTGTGTGTGTGTGTGTGTGTGTGTGTACACACATGTGTGTGCGTGCATGCTTTTTCATGGGGCACACTTATTTTCAGATGTTCACATGGACTCTTTTTGAGATTCCCCAGGGGAAAAGGAGAAAGTACAGAAAGCCGTGACACCTGATGGAAAATATTACGCTTTAGTCAACAGGGCTGATGTGTCTCCTCTGACTTTGCCTTTAAACCAAACCACACCACAGCGGGGAAAGATGAGCCACACATGAGGCCTGCTGGGCCAGTGACTGTCCCCTGAAGTGGGGCTCTTGTAATTCTAAGCGCCTTTGAAAAATGCTTTCGGAATCATCCAGTACTTGAGTTGCAGGGGGCCTGAAAGGTCATCTTGGCCCAGCAGCTTGTTTTAAAGGAGGAGGAAACTGAGGGCCAGAGAGGACCTATGACCCTCCCAGGGTTGCACAGCTAGAACTCAAATCCTGTCTCTTGATCCTCAGAGAAGGGTTTGGTCTGTTCTGCCCTACTTTAGTTTTCAGACAGTGTATTGTGATAAGTTTTAGATTTTTTTTTTTTTGAGACGGAGTCTCGCTCTGTCACCCAGGCTGGAGTGCAGTGGCGCAATCTCGGCTCACTGCAAGCTCGGCCTCCCGGGTTCACGCCATTCTCCTGCCTCAGCCTCTCCGAGTAGCTGGGACTACAGGCGCCTGCCACCACGCCCGGCTAATTTTTTGTATTTTTAGTAGAGACGGGGTTTCACCGTGGTCTTGATCTCCTGACCTCGTGATCCGCCCGCCTCGGCCTCCCAAAGTGCTGGGATTACAAGCGTGAGCCACCGCGCCCGGCTTTTTTTTTGTACTCTGCTCTTATTCATTCAACAACTCTGAGTGTCACATACTGTTTAGGGGCTGGGGATTTACTGGGGAACAGGCAGACCTGGTCCTTGTGCTCAGGGGGCTTACAGGCTAATGGGAAAGGCAGCTTGGAACAAGAAACCGTGCATGGGATGTGTAGCGGGTGTGGCTATCTTATTTCTGGCCAGTATGGGGAGGGAGAAGGGGTGGGAGTTGATGGCTGGGGCGCGGAGGATGTCATTTCAGCTCTGCGGCCTGGGTCAGGTGCCCAGCCCAGCAATCTGAGTGTGGATGACTCTGGACTATTTCTCCAGGAGGAGGAGGGATTCACAGGCAGAGACATATCAAAACAGGGACCTTGGGATGTATGACGTATTTTGTAAGAAAAAAATGGAAAAACAGGCCAGGCACGGTGGCTCATGCCTGTAATCTCAGCATTTTGGGAGGTTGAGACAGGTGGATCACCTGAGGTCAGGAGTTCGAGACCAGCCTGGCCAACGTGGTGAAACCTCGTCTCTACTAAAAATGCAAAAATTAGCTGGGCGTGTTGGCAGGTGCCTGTAATCCCAGCTACTTGGGAGGCTTAAGCAGGAGAATTGCTTGAACCCAGGAAGCCGAGATTGCGCTGTTGCACTCCAGCCTGGGCGACAGAGTGAGACTCAGTCTCAAAAAAAAAAAAAAAAGGAAAAACAGAGTAGAGCAGGCAGCTCTGTGTATGTATGCGCAGGTAAGGTTGTCAGGTGGGAGGAGGCCAGGAGATGAGCCAGTTGGAAGCCCAGAGGTGGCCTTGACTTCCCTGATGGGAGGAGAGAGAGCTGCTGGGAGAGATAGGATCCAGGGAGGGGTGTGGCACAGGCTTCTGGAGGGACAGCAGCTATGGCCAGAGGTGGATCTCTTATTCAGGGGTGTCAGGGACCCAGGCTCTTTCCACTTGGAACACAAGATAGCAGGGGCCTTTGTCGCCAGCAGGATGGAAGCTGACATAGAGGACACCCCTTCCAGGAAGCTTTGTCACATCGACTTCACCCAACTCCAATGACCTCTCCGTTCTGAGTCCCTCTGCACTTAGAGGCTCTTTCTGTTTGGACTGAGTGGTGGTTTTGGAAAGGCTCTTGCGTGATTTTCACTGGCGTGGACTCTTCCCCAGATGCTCACTTTGCGCTAACACCGTGCTGGCTCATTATCACAGAGTCATGGAGCAGGCACTGAGACTCAGAGAGCTCTGTGGCTGCCCAAGGTCAGGATAAAGGTGGGACTTCAGCCTCGCCAGGCTCCAGAGCCTCTGGCCTTTCCCACCATGCCTGCTGCCCTCTGTCCTGGTGTGTTTTCTGCCCATTCTCCCAGACACGGGCTCCTTGAGGGACAAGGTGGTGAGTTAGCCTTCTTGCTTCGAGCCGTCATTTATCATGGATTGTGCTAGCAGTCGTAGATACACAGACGAGCAAAGCCTGGCTTTGCCCTCGAGAGCTGACCAGGTAGTAGAAGCTGGGGTGCCGGGAGAGCTCTGGGCCCAGAGAACAACCACTTGAGGCAGCCAGAGAAGGCTTCTTGGGGGAATGACACAGGAGCTGGCTTGGGCTATAGTTTCTCACTTTGCTGAACTTCCATTTCCTAGTAAGTAATTTGGATGTGACTGTGAAGTTATTGCAACCCTTGTGTAAAATAGTTATTCAAGCAAACCAGTTTGAAACCCTTTGCAAGTAGAAGACACCGAGACTTGGTATTGACAGTCCTCTGTGAGGAGTGGATCCCAGTCTTGGCCCAGCCTCCACTGCACACCGTCCCGGGAAAGCCTCCCAGAGCTACCCTCTCTGCTGCCTGCAGAGCTGGCCCTTCAGTGGCCTCGATTCCCCTGGAGACTCTGCATTCCCAGCCAGATTTGCCTTTCCCTCTGGGCGGACCCCCACACATACCTCACGGCACCAGCCTGGGAGCTTGGGAGGGGGCATGAAACCAGCAGGTGGGAGTCTGGAGTCCTGGCTCCGGTAGTCGCCAGCCACTTCTTGCCCCCTGGTTCCTCATCCTCCATCCTCTAGGCCCACTCTTCTCTTTGCAGAAAGGCTCCCTGGGGTTCAGAGAATGTAGGAAACTTGTTGGAGCTCATACAGCTGAGTAACAACCAGGCCCTGCTGCCTCCTGTACACAGTATTTCCTGCTGCTCTCTGGGTGCATGGAGTGGGAGGGGGAGGCCCTGGGCCACAGCACCTCATCCCTCACCCATATCGCCTCTTTATTCTATCTCTGAAGTAGTGGCTGTGTCTCTGGTAATGAATATTTTGCTTCAGAACATCCCCCCTCTTTTTACTGAGAGATAATTCACGTACCATAACATTCTCCACTTTAAAGTGTAAATTTAAGTCTTTATGCATTCACAATGTTGTGCAACCATCACCACCATCTAATTCCAAAACACTTGCATCACCATCACCCCAAAAAGAAACCCTGGATCTAATACCGATCACTTCCCACTTGCCCCTACCACGGTCCCTGGCAACTGCCAATCTGGGTTCTGTTTCTGGATTTATCTATTCTGGACATTTCACATAAATGAAATCGTACAATACGTGGCTTTTTGTATCTGGTTAATTTCACGTAGCATAGTGTTTTCAAGGTTCATCCATGTTGCAGCCTGCATCAGTGATTCATTCCTTTTTGTGGCTGAATAATATTCCATTGGATGGATGTACCACAATTTGTTAATCCACTCATCCACTGATGCTACCTTTGTTTTAACTTCAGTTACAGCCTCCTGCTGTCCCTTGAGTTCTCTGGCGAGTGTTCTTATTTTTAATTTATCTAATGGAAACTTTGGTCAGCGTTCTCCACCTGTAGGCTGGGTATTTTGACATGTTTTCCAAGTGGATTCTGGAAACACGGAAGCAGTGATTCTGAAATGGAAAAGAGAACATTCTCTCCCATAGGCCCCCCTATCTGATATAACTCCCCTGGTGGCATGCCTCAGTGAGGGTGGCACCATCGCAGGTTGGGAGGGAGTATGTCTGTTTCAAAAGTGCTGGGGCAGGGGCCGGGTACGGTGGCTCACACCTATAATCCTCCAGTTTGGGAGGCTGAGGTGGGTGGATTACTTCAGGCCAGGAGTTCGAGACTAGCCTGGCCAACATGGTGAAACCCCGTCTCTATTAAAAATACAAAAATTAGCCAAGCATGTGGCAGATGCCTGTAGTCCCAGCTACTCAGGAGGCTGAGGCAGGAGAATCATTTGAACCTGGGAGGCGGAGGCTACAATGAGCCGAGATCGTGCCATTGAACTCCAGCCTGGGCAACAGAATGAGACTCTGTCTAAACAAAACAAAACAAACCCCAAAAAAGTGCTGGGGCAAAGTGGCTGAGCCCACTGGTGAAAGGGTGCTGTGGATGGGGTACCTCTGACTTGTGTGCAGCTCTTCAGTTATGGCCATGCCCTGGCTGTGACAAGGATGGGCTCTGGCACAGCTAGTCTAAGATTATGTTTTGGGGTCCTTGCTCAGAGTGTTGCCTTCATTCTCTTTTATTTTTTCCCATTTATTTAGTGAAAATGTAATTTATATATAGTAACATCTGCCTCTTAAAAGTGCATAGTTCTGCGTGTTGTAACTGTGTACACCACGTAGTTAGTAAACATGGTGTCACGTAACTACCACCACAATCAGGAGTACTTTCATCGTCCCCTGAAACTCCCCCAGACTCCCTTGTAGTTACCTCCTACTCCTAGCCCCAGCCCCTGGCAACCACTGGTCTGCTTTTTGTCTTTACAAGAATGTCATATACATGGAATCACACAGAGTGTAGCCTTTTGAGTCTTATTTCTTTCACTTAGCATAATTTATTTGAGATTTGTCCGTGTTGTTATGTGTATCAGTTTCCCTTTATTTCTGAGCAAGAGTTCAGGGTTTGTTTATTCCCCAGTTGAAGGATGTTTGGGTTGTTTCCAATTTTTGCTGATTATGAATAAAGCCACTATAAGCATTCACGAACAGTTTTTTCTCTGAACACAAGTTTTTGTTTCGCTTGGGTAAATATCTAGGAGTGGGATTGCTGGGTCACATGGTAGGTGTATGCTTAATCTTATAAGAAACTTGCAAGCTGCTTTCCAAAGAGCTGTACCATGTTGCATTCTCAACAGTGATGTGTGGGTATTCATTATCTTTCATTATGTTCTAGGCTCTCACATTGATCAGAGCCAATATGGGCTTGGCGTTTTAGTTGCAAGGAACAAAGACTCTGCCTCCCTTGCCTGTTTTAGTTTAGGTTCCCCAGAAGTGGACTCTGGTGCAATGATTTGAGTGTAAGTAGTTTATCCAGGGGGCAGTGCCAGGAAACTCCCCCCACCTCCAGCAGGGGAGTGGATAGGGGAGAGGAAAAGGAAGGTAGCTGGTAAAGGGTGTGTCATCAGGCAGGAAGCCTAGTTTCTAGAATCCATCCCCTGTCAGTTATTGACTGAGGGCTCCTGTGGGAGTCTTGTCAATTGCCTGGCACTCCAGCACGCCCCCTTCGCAGGGAGAGCTGGCTTTGCTGGCCTTGGCAGCCAGTATCAGGTGAAGGGTATTTGGAAGTCTGGCCCAGGTGCAACAGTGACAGGGCACTCTCCCCAGGTGATAGCGGTTCCTTCCATCCTCTTTCCATGACACTCCCTCTTTCTTTTTTTTTTTTTTTTTTGAGATGGAGTCTCCCTCTTTCGCCCAGGCAGGACTGCAGTGGCGCTATCTCAGCTCACTGCAAGCTCCGCCTCCCAGGTTCACGCCATTCTCCTGCCTCAGCCTCCTGAGTAGCTGGGACTACAGGCGCCCGCCACCGCGCCCGGCTAATTTTTTGTGTTTTTAGTAGAGACGGGGTTTCACCATGTTAGCCAGGATGGTCTCGATCTCCTGACCTCGTGATCCGCCCGCCTCGGCCTCCCAAAGTGCTGGGATTACAGGCATGAGCCACCATGCCCGGCCTAACACTCCCTCTTTCATCTTGGCTCTGTCTACTGGTGGCTTCCTTTTCTGCATCGTACTTTCTGCTGGTTGTGTTTCTCTTCATATGTTCCCACTACCAGCTAACTGACTGTTGACTCCCCAAAGAGAGAAAAATTGGTTGGTGAGTTAGTCACTGCTTTTCTCTTGGACAGAGCCCTCAATTTAAGTCATCTGGTAGGCACACCAGTCATTGTTGGCTGCCCTTGGGTCAAATGGCCTGCCCTGGGCCAACCAGCTGTGACCAGGGAGGTGGGTCAGAGAGTTCAGAGCAGCACTGTCCAATAGAACCTTCTGCGATGATGGAAATGTTCTGTATATTATGGTAGCTACTAGCCATGTGGGGCCACTGAGTGCTTGAAGTGTGGCTTGTGCTACCAAGGAACTGAGTTTTAAATTTCATTTAATTTTAATAAATTAAGATTTAAATTCACATAGCTGCATATGGCTAGCGGCTACCATAGTGGACAGCATAGTTCTAGAACATGGGCCCAATTTTTGGCGATTATGAATAAAGCCACTATAAGCATTCACGAACAGCTTTTTCTATGAACATAAGTTGTCATGTTCTTGGCCTCTTCTCTCCACTAAATAATGTGGTATCACGTTCTCTTGAGATCAGTTTTTTTTTTTTTTTGAGACGGAGTCTCGCTCGGTTGCCCAGGCTGGAGTGCAGTGGCGTGATCTCCGCTCACTGCAAGTTCCACCTCCTGGGTTCACGCCATTCTCCTGCATCAGCCTCCTGAGTAGCTGGGACTACAGGCATCTGCCACCACGCCCGGCTAATTTTTTTTGTATTTTTAATAGAGACAGGGTTTCATCGTGTTAGCCAGGATGGTCTCAATTTCCTGACCTCGTGATCCGCCTGCCTCGGCCTCCCAAACTGCTGGGATTACAGGCGTGAGCCACCGTGCCCGGCCGAGATTAGTTTTTTAAAAAGCCAATTAATATCTGATTTGTGATTCTGAATCTTTAACATTTTTATAGATAGGCAATAAAATGGGAAATATCAGTATTTGAGGCAATGAAGTCAAAATTGACCTAATGAGATGTTGATACGATTCTTTTCATGGAGCTATCTTTAAGACATTTACATTTTTATTTTTGGAAACTCACTTTCATTCTGTACATTTATACTGTACCTATTTTGTGTTGTCAGATGTACGTGTATGAGTTACAGATTTTCTTCCTCACACATGGAGACACTTGGCAGCCAATTAGCCCACCAGGAAATAGGTCCGAAGTACTCTCTTAGAATTCAGAAGCACAACTGGTGCCCCTGACAGCAGCCTAAGTGTGAGTTTCTGAAGTCAGAGCCAAATAGGGTTCTGTGCAGCCTGAAGATTATATCTGAACGTCTTTAACTTTGGGTTTTTTTTTTTTTTTTTTGAGATGGAGTCTCCCTCTGTTGCCCAGGCTGGAGTGCAGTGGCGTGATCTCGGCTCAGCACAACCTCCACCTCCCGGATTCAAGCAATTCTTCTGCCTCAGCCCCCCAAAGTAGCTGGGACTACAGGTGTGCGCCACCACACCCAGCTAATTTTTAAAAAATATTTTTAGTAGAGGTGGGGTTTCACCATGTTGGCCAGGCTGATCTCGAACTCCTGACCTCGTGATCCACCCACCTCAGCCTCCCAAAGTGTTGGGATTACAGGCGTGAGCCACCGCGCCTGGCCTAACTTTGGTTTTGATATTATTTTGTCTTGGCTTCAGGAAATGACCAAGAGATGCCTGATTAAAATTATTTTGGAATCATTATAATGGGATGGAGCTTTGAGTAGCATTGGACAAGGAGTCAAGGAACCAGGGTTCCTACTCAAGCTATGCCACTGACTTGCTGGCTTTGTGATCTTTAGCAAGTAACTGTACTTTTCTCAGCATTGCTTTCTCCATCTGTAAATAAGGAATTTTGATTACACGTGCATCTAAAAATTATTCCATGGCACCCCATTGTAGGAGCTATTAATAGATACATCTGAGGAAAAGGGTTCTATGGTCAAAGTTGTTGGGAAATATGTATTTCTTACTATATCTCCTTGGACATTCACAATGTACATTCTTTTTTTTTTTTTTTTTTTTTTTTTTAAGATGGAGTCTTGATCTGCCATCCAGGCTGGAGTGCAGTGGTGCAATCTCGGCTCACTGCAACCTCTGCCTTCTGGGTTCAAGCCATTCTCCTGCCTTAGCCTCCCCAGTAGCTGGGATTACAGGCACGCACCACCACACCCAGCTAGTTTTTGTATTTTTAGTAGAGATGGGGTTTCACCATGTTGGCCAGGCTGGTCTTGAACTCCTGACTTCAAGTGATCTGCCTGCCTCGGCCTCCCAAAGTGCTAGGATTACAGGTGTGAGCCACTGTGCCCGGTCCACAATGTACATTCTTATATCAAAGGCTCTGAGAAATCCTGCAGTGGAATAAAAGCATATTTTTTTTTCATTGTATTAACAGGCTTTGGTTAACATTTAAGCATGGAATCTCACTTGTGTGTGTGTGTGTGTGTGTGTGTGTGTGTAAAACATCTCTTGGCATCTTCCAGAATACGGTTATACAGGCCCATCAGCTTGGGAAATAGGGATGGATGATTCTTCGGCTTTTCTGAGTTAAATGTCTCAGTGTCCTTGGACAAGGAAGAAGTTAAGTCTCTTTTCAATCATGTTCTTAGCTTTTTCTCTCCTCTCTTCTCTTCCCCTCTCCTCCAAGTATTAAAATCTAGTTGAGGCCAGGCGCAGTGGCTCACGCCTGTAATCCCAGCACTTTGGGAGGCCGAGATGGGCGGATCACGATGTCAGGAGATCAAGACCATACTGGCTAACACGGTGAAACCCCATCTCTACTTAAAAAATACAAAAAAATTAGCTGGGTGTAGTGGCGGGCGCCTGTATAGTCCCAGCTACTCGGGAGACTGAGGGAGGAGAATGGCATGAACCCAGGAGGGAGAGCTTGCAGTGAGCTGAGATCGTGCCACTGCACTCCAGCCTGGGCGACAGAGCAAGACTCCGTCTCAAAATAAATAAATAAATAATAAAATATAAAAAAATAAAACCTTGTTGATAACTAATTGTGGGTCTTTTCCTTTTCCCTGACACACATTCTGCAAGAGAAGACAGATGGCAGGCAGGAGGCAGATTGGAGAGAGGTTCTCAGCATGACTTTTCTCAAATGTGATGCTCCTCAAGAGAGTCTATATTTGTTATCAAAATGAGCCACGTGCTTGCATGCCACCTTGAATGCTCTCCATTGACATTTGCAACTTGTTTCTGTGTCATTTTGCAGCCTGGTTCTGCTCAATTCCAGCAAGGTGACTGTCATTAGGCAGATCTCTTTCCATTACAGGTGACAGAAGCTCAACTCCAACTAGCTTAAGCAAAACAAATAAACAAAAACCTCCAGGGCATTTGTTGGCACATGTGCTTGGGAAGTTGAGTCCTGGGTGGGGCTCAAGTCCTACCATCTGGTGTTTGTCCTTCTCTGTTTCCTGCCTCCTGCTTCCTACAGCTCTTGGCTCTGCTGCTCTCTGAGTGTTGGCCTCTCTCTCCTACTGCCGCTCATCCTTCTCCCCATGACGGTAAAGATGGCCAGTGGCTGCGTGTCCTTAAAGTTAGCATCCCTTAGCAAGAAAGACCCCCTGTCCCAGCAGCTGTATGTCAAACATCATCGAGGCATGATTCTCATCGGGGCTTGGGTTTTGTGTACACGTCGGAAATTGATCGCCATGGACAGGGGTTCACATTCTGTGCTTTGCAAGATCTGAGTCCTGTGTGGGTAGCAGGGCCCTGATCAGCAGCCTGGCATTGTAAATGGGATAGGACTGTTCTTCAGCAGTGGGAGGGACCCTGGGTGGACTAAAACAACACTTACCCACCGCATGCCCTGCCCATTCCCTTTTCCTCCTGGCCAGGGGTGCCCTGGGTAGCCTTGGCATGATGTGCCTCACCGTCATCTGACCAACGAGAATCATTTGTTCAGAAAACTATGGTCCATAGAGCAAGGCACAGACCTGTCCCTGGGAGCTCAGTGTCCTGTTGGGAAGGCCGACTCAGAAACAGCTTTCATTCTTTTGTGTCACTCCATGCTGGGCTGGTTGGGGCTCACAGCAGCCTCTTTGGGCAGGCAGCAGCCTTGCCTCATCTTAACCTGTGTTGCCAGGAACCCAGCAGCCTTCCCACATGAATCAAGCTCATGTTTCTTATCTCAAAGTGCTCCCCACCAGCCTTTAATTTTGGGGACCTGCTCAGGTGCTGGACTCTGTCCTCCTTGCTTTCTGTTCCTTAGTTTTTATCTTGTTAATTCCTTTCTGAGTCAGGTATTACCAGCCTCGCTTACAGATGGGGAAACTGAGGCTCAGGGTAGAGAAGGCCTTTGCTGAGCCCCCCCCGCCCCCCGCGGGTGAGTGGTGGATTAAGGATGTTGACCTAAAGTTTGTGCTATGGGCCTGATGTTTTTGTGCCCACACAATTCATTTGTTGAAGCCCTAACCCCCAATGTGAGGTGGGGCCTCTGGGAGGTGAGTAGGTTAAGATGAGGTCATGAGGATGGGGCCTCTGTGATGGGATTAGTGTCCTTAGAAGAAGAAGAAGAGAGACCAGAGCTCGCTCTCTCCACCACGTGAGGACGCCTTAAGAAGGTGGCCTGCACTGAGGAACCAAATGGGCCAGCGCCTTGATCTTGGACTTCCTAACTTCTAGACTCACGGGCAATAAATTCCTGTTGTTTCAGCCACCCAGTCTATGGCAGCCTGAGCTGATCAGTACAGTCGGAGTTCTCAACCTCCATTGGAGTGAGTGCCTGGGCTCCACTGTACTAAAAGCAAGTAGTTCTCCTCTGGAAGGGCGTATGCATATTTCCAGGCATTCTGGAGCCTCCAGGGAAACCCTGGGCCCTGCAGGTTCTTGTCCAGAACCACTGGCCACACGTCCTCTCAGCTGCACTCAATGCCAGGAGACCTCTATGGCTGCTCAGGAGGGGGTCCCTGCCTGGGGCTGAAGTCTGGGCCCTGGGATCTGCATTGGGTCCTGCTCTCATGGACTGAGCTGCCTTGGTTCCCTCTTTGGGCCCCACTATCAGAGAGGTTCTCTGAGGACCCCCATCCCTTCAGCTGAACCTAAGGCCACCAGGAGACAGAGGGCATCCGTGGCCTCCCCCAGGAGGCTGTCCTGAAGTTGTGCCCATTGTCTTGGGGAGTTTACTGGAGGAAGCTGCAGGCCTGGACTGTGCAGTCTGATTTCTTCACCTATTTTAGGAACGATGCTGGCCGGATGGGTGCACAGGCTCACACCTGTAATCTCAGCACTTTGGGAGGCCGAGGTGGGCAGATCACCTGAGGTCAGGAGTTCGAGACCAGCCTGGCCAACATGGTGAAACCCAGTATCTATAAAAACACAAGCATTAGCCAGGCATGATGGTGCTCACGCTTATAATCCCAGCTACTCGGGAGGGTGAGACGGGAGAATTGCTTGAACCCAGGAGGTGGAGATTGCAGTGAGCAGTGAGCCGAGATCATGCCACCGCACTCCAGCCTGGGCAACAGAGCTAGACTCCGTCTCAAAAAAAAAAAAAAAGCAACGATGCTGGTTGTTATCAAGAAGAGCCCTTCCCAAACACCCAGCTACCTTCCAATGAGCTTTTCCTTCCCTTCATAACTTGTGTGTTTTCAAGAGTGGAGAAGTTTAAGTAGTAAAGCCGGTGGGGCTGGCCAAGGGAGCCCACTGTCTAATCCTGTGGCTGGAGGAGGAAGCGGGGAAGGTGGATTCTTCATGGAGTCAAGGAGGCTTTCACTGCTTTTTCTTACTGCTTCTGCTGATTTCCCACTAGGCTTGGATTTGGCCATTTGCTGGGGTTGGGTGGGTGGGGGGAAGAGTTTTTTTTTTTTTGGAGACAGGGTCTTGCTCTGTTGCCCAGGCTGGAGTGCAGTGCTGTGATCACAGCCCACTGCAGCCTTGAACTCCTGGGCTCAAGTGATTCTTCTGCCTCAGCCTCCTGAGTGGCTAGCACTGCAGGCGTGTGCCACCATGCCTAGTTAATTAAAAAATTCTTTTTATGGGGCTGGGCGCAGTGGCTCATGCCTGTAATCCCAGCACTTTGGGAGGCTGAGGTGCGCGGATCACCTGAGGTCGGGAGTTCTAACCAGCCTGACCAACATGGAGACACCCCGTCTCTACTAAAAATACAAAAATTAGCCAGGCGTGATGGCGGGCGCCTGTAATCTCAGCTACTCAGGAGGCTGAGGCAGGAGAATTGCTTGAACCCGCGAGGTGGAGGTTGTGGCGAGCGGAGATCGCACTATTGCATTCCAGCCTGGGCAACAAGAACGAAACTCCGTCTCAAAAAAAAAAAATTCTTTTTGCAGTGACGGGGTCTGCCTGTGTTGCCCAGGCTGGTCTCAAACTCACAGCGTTAAGCAATCTTCCCACCTTGGCCTCCCAAAGTGTGGAGTTACAGGCGCGAGCCACCACGCCTGGCTGTGTTTTGTTGTCTGGCACTGGTTTAGATGGCCCCTGCTGCTGTCAGATTGCCAGTCTGGGGGCTGGGGTCATACTTGTGGGGTCATAACAAGGCCTTGGGCAGCAGACTCCACACCGTGGCCAGGCAAGGGATTCCCACCCTGGGTTGGGCAGCCTTCTCCACAGGATGGCAAGGGGCTGGAGGCTCAGCGGACGGGCCCTGTTTTAGGGACTGAGGACATGGCAGGTAGATAGGCAATAAAAGCACCGAACCAGCTTTAGGTTCTATAGCAAGGAGGTCCAGCACCGCTCGTGGACCCAAGCTGTCCTCCAGGAAAGGCGGGAGGCAGCTTAGGTGACTTCTGCACGTGTTTTCAAAGCTGTGGTTTTGGTTGGGAGTTTCATGCTGGCTCAGCCACACAAACAATGACGTGGAACAGGGAGGCACTCCCATGTCAGAAGATGGGTCCTCCCTACCCCAGCTCCTCCACACCCCCCACCCCCGACCACCACTGCCCAGCCAGGTCCAAAACCCTAGATGCTACCTCATAGGAAACAGGGTCCCCTGAGGAGAAGGACAAAAGCAGATAATTCCTGTGGACAAGAGGAAGAGGAGAACAGAGTCTCCCTTGTTTGTGCTGATTCCCAGTGAGCATCCTCTCTGGAGCCCACTGGGGTTTGGGACTTGCAGGGTGTGTCACTAAATGGCAAGGAACAAGGTAGAGACGGGTGGCACTCACTGTCTCTGTTGCGGACACTGGCCTCGCCCACAGCTCCATGCACACGCCCAGATGCAGAGATTTTCTGTATTGGTTGTTTATCCGTCACCAACTTCTAAAGCAGCAGATGGGAAAATTGAATGAACAAAGTCAACTTTAGAACAAGCTTTGTGTTAAATTGAGTACACATAATTTGATTATTTTAAAAACAAAGCCCAATGCAGTGTTTTTCTGTTTTTTGTTTGTTTGTTTGTTTGTTTGTTTTGCATGCAGTGTTTTCCGGTGTAAAGAGAATTCACTGGCGGAGAAGCCCCAGCTTAGCTTCCTTCTGCCCCTGGGCAGCCCTGTTGGTTTCAGCAGATAGTCCTGATGTCTGAGGACCTGCCACAGTTTGCGCCAGTCCTTCCTTTTGCTACTTTTGTTGCCCAAGACAAGGTGTGATTTAGTGGTTAAATGCTAGAATGCTGGGCTGACTGGGTATGAACCTTAGCTCCTTTGAGATTCCATTAGGATGTGACCTCCGACAGCTTAATTTCCCTGAGCCTCTGTGTTTTCATCTGTAAAATGGGTACGATAATAGGGTTGTTGAGATTTGGCAGGTAATAAATGCTGACCAAGTGTTTGCTGTTGCAGTAGTTGTTATGGCAGTTGTCGTCATTGTCCTCAATGTCATCACTAACATTCTTGTCATCTCAGGACACTGAGGAGAGGCTGAGCTAGTAATGAATAGGGTTGGACTGGTGCTGCCTGATCTCAAGATGGGATTCATCCATCATCCACCATGGCCCAGGAGCCAGCTGTCCTCACTTCTGGGGTGACTTGGGAATAGATAACAAAGGGGGTGCCCTCACCCTGCAGCGGAGTCCCCATGGGCCTTGGGGCCCAGAGGGAGATGGTGTCTGTTTCCCATGGACCTCCCCGCCACAGGCAGATGGCATTTGCTCCCTGCTCAGGGTAGATTTGGGGGCCTCTGCCACTGGCTGACTGGAACTCTCTTACCTCATTCTAGACTCTTCCGGGCAGCTTTCTGTTTGTTCTCTAACAGAAACATAGAAACAAGCCGGCATCTTTTCTAAACAAAGAGGGACTTTTCACAGGAAGTTTGATGACCTGACACGTTCTCCCTGCTTGTTGAAGCCCGAGCCTCTTCTCTGACAGTTAGGGTGACTTGCTGGAGAACAAACAATAGACAATAGTGTGGCCTACTTCCCGTGAGAAGCAAGAATGTACAGGTGGATGTTGGGAGCCCCCAAACCCATGAAAGGGGTTTCCTGAAGATGTCTTATAGTCCCTGAACATGCAGCCGAGGGTTCCTGGGGTAGCAGCACCCATGTGGTTAGCCCTGTAATGACAGCAATAAAGGCTCACATTATGAGGCTTCCGTGGGTAGGCCCTGTTCAGAGAGCTTTACACGCTGTCATCCTGGGGAGTCAGGGTTAAGTTTAGGGTCAAGACTGATATAATGGCCGGGCACGGTGGTTCACGCCTGTAATCCTAGCACTTTGGGAGGCCAAAGCCGGTGGATCACCTGAGCTCAGGAGTTTGAGACCAGCCTGGCCAACTAAAGTTGTAAAACCCTGTCTCTACTAAAAATACAAAAAAATTAGTCGGGCGTGGTGGTGTGCTCCTGTAATCCCAGCTATTTGGGAGGCTGAGGCAGGAGAATTGCTTGAACCCAGAAGGCAGAGGTTGCAGTGAGCCGAGATCGCGCCACTGCACTCCAGCCTGAGAGATGGAGTGAGACTCCATCTTAAAAAAAAAAAAAAAATTGCTGAGTTGGCTCTCCAAGCCTCTTTCTCAGAACCACCTTGGAGGGGGCCAGCCAGCTCCAAAGCCTGGGGTGTTGGCCTTTCGGAGGGAGGGGGCCTTGTGCCAGTCCCCCCCACTTTGTCTGCTCCTCCATTCAGCCTCCTTGGAGTACCTTGAATGTACCTTCCTATTGCTGTTCCCTCTGCCCAGAGTCCCGTGCTGTCCTCTCCACAGTCCTTCACTGCTCATTAGCCTTCAGGGTTGGGCATAAACATTACCTTCTCAGGGGCCTGTCATTTGCATCCTAACTAGCGGGGCTCCTTTGCAGCCCACTGCCAGCCCTGCCATTCTTCATCACAGTCCCGTGTTCATCTCTTTGCCACTTGTCACCAAAATGTGTAATTGTACCTTCATTGATGTCCAGTCAGTCTTCTGAATCCACAACTTTCACATCTGTGGATACAACTGACCACAGATTGAAAATATTCAGAAATAAAAGGATGCTTGGGTCTGTACTGAACATGTTCAAACATTTTCCTTGTCATTATTCCCTAAACAATATGTTATAGCAACTGTATACACATAGCACTTACATCGTATTAGGTATTAGAAGTAATCTAGAGATGATGTGAAGTGTATAGGAGGATATGCGTGGGCTTTATACAAATACTGCACCATTTTATATCAAGGACTTGAGCATCCATGGACTGTGCCATCTGATTGGGACACCAGAACCAATCCCCTGAGAAACCAGGGGCAGTTGTTCACCTCCATGACAGGCCCATAAGCTGCTCTGTGCAGGTGCAGGTCTGTCATGCAGCCCACAGCCTTCTTTGCAGAAGACCCTCAAATGCTGGGGAAATGCACAAATTAGCTGGGGGGCAGTCTCTAGGAGATTTTCAGCAGTTTCTCCTGAGAGGTATGAAGCTAAGAGTTAAGTAGGGTTTTGTAGGTATAACAATAGGCGTTTTCCTTCCAGCAGCTCAAACTGCAGTGTGCTTGGCACGCTAGTGCAAAGGGAAAAATCTCACTTCATTCTTAAGAAAGCTCTGGAAATTTCATCTGCATTTGAGTGAGTTGGCATGCTGGGCCCCTGGAGGAACACAAATGTGGAATTTGAACTCTACCCTACCTCAGAGAGCAAGGCTGAAGCGATAGGATGAAATGCATTTAAATGTCATGAGTGTTATTATTAGTCGTAATCTTATCTTTGTTAATAATAATAACAGGACCCGCCTAGAAGTGACTGAATAGCAGACAGGGCTTTCGTAAGTAAGTTCACACTGTCAGATAGCGCCAGGACCTGGGGTGGCGCCGGCGCCGTTAGGGAGGGAGTGTTCACCGGAAACCTGCCCGGGCCACACGTGTACAGCCACATCCTCCACGCCCTTTGGGCGCTGGTCATTCAGAGAGGCCCTCTTAGACACGCCTGGCCTCTTTAGAGGCTCTCTCATCCCCTCGAGCTGCCAACACAATCAAGGGTCTGCAGGTTTGGGAACTTCAAGGCAGTTTCTCTTTACCAAGTTCTCTGCATAGCCTTTTGCCTTCTATTGTTTGCCATCCCAGAGACTGGCTGAAACAATGTGTTTCCTACAGATTTTGTTTGTCTGCATTGACTTCTTTGTTTAGCTCTAGTAAACAGACATTTAGCATATACAGATCTGCACACTTGACAAAGAGGAATTTGGAGCCCTGGACGGGGCAGCTGCACTGAGTCACCAGCTCCTTGAACCTGAAGACCTTGGATGGTCCGGAGCTCGTAAATGACTCACCCCAACAGTGCTGGGCTGGTGTGTGCAGGGTTTTGTGGCCAGCTTTGGCAATGGAAGAGGGGAACGTGGGGCCTTTGAGTTGTCAGGGAAAAACAGGTGTGTGAGCACTAGGTTGGTGACGAGGTTTAGCAGCAGGTGGACTCTGGAGCGTGACTCTGGAGTTGCCAGTCCCAGCTCCACCACTTTGATTAGCTGTGTGACGTTGGAGAAGTTGCTTGCCTAATATGTGTGTGTTTCTTCATCTGTGAAGACAGTACTAACCTTGTAGGTACTCGGGAGGCTAAAGGAGTTCATCTGTGGAAATCATTTGGCATGATGCCTTACTGTTATTCCTTGTCTGTGGGGCCCTGTTTTGTGGGCTCGCCACAGTCTCATGACTCTGCTGGGAAGAGCCTTCCTGTGGGCCCCCTTGAGCTAGGAATAGAACCTGGATTTCTGGCCCGGTAGGCTGATGCGGCCCTCCTGGATATAGTGGTGATGCCCCGTTCAGCAGAGATGGTTCCAAATGTTCTCAACTTCTGCCTTGTATGGGACCCTGTGCCTGCTGAATCGCGCGGTAGCTCAGGGCATAGATGCTGAATGGGATGGTCCTGGGTTTGCACCCTGGCCTCTGCTCTCACCAGCTGTGTGAGCTTGGATGTGCTACTTGCTACTCAGAGCGTTTCTCATGTGTAAAACTGAGTGCATGAGGCCAGGCGCGGTGACTCACACCTGTAATCCCAGCACCTTAGGAGGCCGAGGTGGGCGGATCACCTGAGGTCAGGGGTTCAAGACCAGACTGGCCAACATGGTGAAACCCTGTCTCTACAAAAATACAAAAATTAGCCAGGCGTGATGGCGGGTGACTATAATTCCAGCTACTCGGGAGGCTGAGGTAGGAGAATCGCTTGAACCCGGGAGGCGGAGGTTGCAGTGAGCCGAGATCATGCAATTGCACTCCAGCCTGGACGACAGAGCAAGATTCCATCTCAAAAAAAAAAAAAAACAAGAAACGGAGTGGATGAGATCTCTGCTTCATGGGGTCGCTGTGAGCATTAAATGTGCTAGTGTTTGTGAAGAGCTTGGGCCGGGCCTATCATAGAGCCCTACATAGTAGAGGTTTTGCCCTGACCTATGAACTGAGCATTGGAAATACCACAGAATCTGGAGTGGGGAGCAGAGGAGACGTCATGGTCCTTAAGGCCTAACCTGTCAGATATTCACAGTTGTCTGTGTCGCTTGTTCTCCCATTGATAGACCTGGAGGGACAGGGAGGCCAGCCCATTGTGGAGGGGCCTCCGCAGGCTGAGGGTTGATTCTGGCTCTGAGCAGGCTTCAAGCAGAAGCTGGCTAGCCCCTTGGCAGGGAGGCGGCAGTCCCTCTCTGACGCCTTCCAAGCCCTCCCCAGTCTTTCTAGGATTCTTGTACAGAACCAAAGATAACAGTTCCCTTCAATACCACATACAAGCCAGTCGTATTCCATGCCTCGGAGTATGAACAAAACCAGACCAGTGATGGCTTAAGCCTCATTGAGAGGCCCATTCGGATAGCAGGAGATTACATGGGGTCATGAGTAGACAGAACGTGGATTTCCAGAAGGTGCCTCAGCAGCTCCACTGTAGGCATAAAGCAGGTGATTTTGAGATGTGTCCACTGGCACCTGTTCTGCGGCTGGTGGTGTCGGGGGTTGTGGTTGTCACAGGCTGCATAAAAAGGGGGCTTTGATGGGGTCTCTTCCAGATGAAGCTGCCTTGTGGGATTCTGCTGCCCCGCCTTGGGATAGCAGGTCAGGAGAGGGTGAGCTCAGGAGCTGCAGGCTATGTGTGACATTTAAAACATATTCTACATAAACTCATCCATGATCTATTCATTGTGTAATGGATGTCTGGGGCAGGGTGCTAGCCTCAGACGCTCCAGCCCAGGCTTTCTCAAGCCCTCCCAAGGTGCTGAGACATTTGGCACCCTCAGGCCACAAGTGTGGATAGGCCACGCTTTGACCCACAGGGGAACTCATCTCCCCGGGCTTTGTCCCCATGGGTCACCTACTTTGCAACCCTAGTTTCGTGACTTGGTTAGCGGTGTTTAAGTGGCTGAGCCATGTATCTGGGGGTTTTCAGTGCCGTCACCATTATTTCTTGTTGAGATTTTTGCACAGTCTTCTTCCCTCAATCCTATGTATTCTTTTTTTTTGTTGGAGTCTCGCTCTGTTGCCAAGGCTGGAGTGCAGTGGTGCAATCTCAGCTCACTGCAACCTCCACCTCCCAGGTTCAAACGATTCTCCTGCCTCAACCTCCCAAGTAGCTGGGACTACAGGCACATGCCACCACACCTGGTTAATTTTTGTATTTTTAGTAGAGACAGGGTTTCACCATGTTGGCCAGGCTGATCTCAAACTCTGGACTTCAGTGCTGGGATTATAGGCGTGAACTACCGCGCCTGGCCTATGTATTCTTTTAAACTTCAGCTCATTAGAGCTGGGTTTGTGTCATAAGTGAGAGAGCCCTGAGGTGCTTGGTTTGAAGCAAAGCTTAGTTAGCCGTCAGCATCTGATTGGAGACTGGTCCCAACCCAGCCATGCCGCTGAGGAGGGGACATGGGCGCTGGCCAGCACCGAGATTAGAACACTGACCCGGTGACATGGGAGACTGTGGTTTCCCTCATGGTACAGAAACATAAACCATACTTATTTTTGAGATGTCTGACCCTGACAAGACTGGGAAATAGAGCTAGCAACTGATAAGTGTTCAGGGGTGGGGCTGCACATGGGCATTGCAGGAAAAGCACACTGGCGAGAGGCGTGCAGAGGGATCCCAGGCGTTAGCTTCCGTTCCCAGCTTCTGTAGGGCACTTACCTGTGCTTCCTTCAGAAGGTGACCAGCCAGTGAACTCTGCATGTTACTTTGGCCTTGTATAGGGTGGCTGGGTCATCAGAAACCTGGGAGACTGGACAGTTGACTTTACTTGGCTGTTCTTTGGTGTTTGTTCCATTCGGTGACGCTGCTGTGCCTCTTGAGGTGCAGGCTGGGTATTTCTCCCTCTAGACTGTTGCCCATAGCTAGAGGCAAAGGGTGTCCATTCATTTTTGCCTGTTGAATGAAGTTAGTCTTTGGTTTCTCTGTCCCGTTAGCTGAGGGGCTCTCACGTCCTTTAAGAGAGCTGGCGCCCTCTGGGTGGAACACTGATCGGGAGGTCAGCACCCAGGGGTTCCAGCCTTGGTTCCACCTCTCACTCGGTGGCCTGGGGCACTTGTGGCCTGTAGGTACCTATTATGAGAGAGTTGCTGCGCAAACAAAGACCCTTTTAGTTTAAACCTTCTTGGAGACAGCAATTTTGCAAAGCGGGTAAGAACCTGGGATTTGAATTATGGTTTAGCCTCAAGCTAGCTTCCTAAGCGCTCAGCTTCCTCGCCTGTAAAATGAGCTCATGATAGTCCCAACCTCTCTGGGTTTGGGGAAGATGGAGAGCATGCAGGCCCAGGAGCATGGTTCCTGGCACACGGGCTCAGCTTCGTAGGTGGCGGCTCCTCTATTACTACCATCATGAGTGTGATGGTTTTATTACCACCGGAGTGAAGTTCCTGACTGTGAGGTTTCAGACCAGATAAGCGCCTGGAGTAAAGTGTCAGGGCACATGGTTGATCAGTATCTTGGGTTTCTCCTCTCCAAGCAGTGACCTGGACTTGACCTGCTAGAAACAGGATCAGGGTCTCCTGAGAGAGGAACCACCTTGGCTCTTTGACCTTGGTCAGGCTTGGATACCGGGCCTCCAGGTGAAAGCCTCAGATGCTGTTATCACTTCCTGAGACAGCCAGTCCTTTCACTTCTGTGTTTCCTTTATTTACACTTTACTATGAAGGAGAATTGATACAGGGGAAGAAAAACATACAGTGAACCCTTTATTTCCTATGATAAATGATGACTTTGGAACTGGGGTCCAGCCTGAATTCTCTAAGGCATGCTTGTGCGTGTGCACGCGCTCTCTCTCTCTCGTGCACACACACACACACACACACACACACACACACACACACACAGAGTAATGGTTTTAAAGTCAAGACATGCTGTGCTTTTGGCTGCTGCTGTTTCTGACTGATGACCCCAGTGAGACGCCAAAAAATTAGATGGGTGCGTTTGGAAGGCATTCAGAAATTACTCATTGGAAGAAAAATGCAACGTTTGGAGGAAGGGGAGGGCTGAGCATGTGTAAAAATGAGTATTATGCGCTTAGTGTTCCGAATTCAGCATCAGTGAGGAAAGGGAGGGCCGCAGGAATTTGGGGACCGTCTCGCTAAGCAATACTGCAAACGCAGATAGTGACCCGATTTTCCATAGCCGTGCTAGCTCCTCAGGAGGTTTTGAGAATCCCCCTCATTTGGGTTTGAAGGAGGTCTCAGTGTCCTTCCTCCTCTGTTTGCCAGATTAAAGTTTCATACCTCAGAGCTGGGATATGCTGGGTTTTGGTTGTAAAGGCATGCAGCTCAGACTCTGTTGTAAATGGTGAGTTTTAAAAGTGAAATCAGAGAGTGTTTTTGGTTTTCTTGAAGCTGCCTTTGACATTTTAGCAACACAGCTAGGAGGGTAAGGTAGAAAACTCCAAGAAGATGGAATTCAACTGTCAAAGTCAAAGCGGGGATGGACTTTTGGGAGTCCTGCCACAGCGGGATCTGAACTCAAGTCTTAACTTCTCCTCTAGGGCTCTTGTGTGAAAGAGGAATAGCTTGCTGCAGTTCACAAGGGTCGTACCACGATCAATTATTATTATGTTACACATCACTTCTGTACCAATTTATATTGGCACATGAAGTTAATATATCCCTATATCCATACATTGCCTTTGTGATTTAGGAAAATCCGATGACTTGACCAAACCTCTGAATCATGTGACCACGTTTTAGCCTAATTTGGTGAACAAATCTTTAACCTCCATGTCTTCAAGTGCAGCATCAGTGGGTCATGGATCTAGAAGGTTGGCTGATTGGGATTCTCTTGCTGGGTGCTGCCGCACCTTGTGTGTTGGGTGCCGACACCTTGATCATTTCGGCCAGACCCCCAAGAGAGCCCACAGACCACCATGCTGGGTGGAGGCACCCAACACCTGGCTGACTACGTGAACTTCTTGCTTCCCAGTGGCTCTCCAAACTAGTTGTGGAGGACGCGAAGGGGTTTCCTGATGTCAAAATAAAAATAACGATGTCTGTAGTTTCCCAGAAGGAATAATTGTTGATGTTGAGGCATGATCTCTGCATGCATTCTGTAAGGGACAGAAGTAGCAAGTGGTGGCAGCAGCCCAGAGCCCCTGCTCCAGGGTGCCAGTGGAGGCTACACCTCTCTCCCCCTCTTCTGCTCTCTGCAACACTCCTGCCACAACAGACCTTGACTCTCCAGGCTGGGACCCAGGAATCCGTACTCTTTCAAAACCACTTTATTGAGTATAATTGACAGACAGTAAGCCGCACATATTTAAAGAATGTGATTTGAGAAGTTAGGATATATCCATACCCATGTGAATCTACATACAACAAACAAGTTATCCATCCTGCTGAAAGTTTACTCATGCCCCTTTATAATCCTGCCCTGTCATCCCTTCCTGTCCCCTGAGCCCTAAGCAGCCACTGTTCTTGTTTTCTGTTGCTCTGGATTCGCTTGTGTTTTCTGGATTCGTTTGTATTTTCTGGATTTGCCTATAGATGGAATCATATAGTAAGTACCCTTTCTCATGTGCCTTTACTTACTCAGCATGAGGATTTTGAGATTCATCTACACCGTTGGCGTATCAGTAGTTCATTCCTTTTTCTTGCTGAGTAGTAGCCCACTGTATCGATAGACCACAGTTTGTTTATCCACTCAACTGTTTGCGCAGGGGCGTTGTTTCTAGTCTCTATGGACAGAGATTTCCTTTTCTCTTGAGTAAATACTTAGGAACAGCTGGATCATATGGTAGGTATAGGTTTAACTTTTCCAGAAATTGACAACCTGTTTTCCAAAGTGGTTATTCTTTGGGACAAGGAATCAGTGTTTTTAGATCAGCTTCCCCAATTCTCCTGTGGCCTCTCCCTTCCCAAGACGATCTAATGGCCCTGAGCGATGGCTCCTATGCGCCCGTCTCCACCTGCTCTCTCAGGGCTAGCTTGGCCTTGGGACCTCACTGCAGGCCGCCCCTCTGCTTGGGGTGCTGGACAAGCAGAAGGGGAACACGCCGGTTCTTTCTCTCCATAACTGCCTTCGGGAAGCCACGGCAGATGTGTTGACTCTCTGTAGGGCTGGCAAGCTGTGTGGCGAGTCCCTTATCCAATGTCGCTGTGTCCCACAGGGAGGTCTTAAAGAGGCAGCCAACTTTCGTGGCCTCCTTGTGAAAGCATCCATGCCTCAGGGATTGTTTCTGGGCTGACTGCTGGTTTGACCTGGGCCCACTGAAGAGACAGCCTGGGATCGGATGTCCAGAAGAGACAGCCTGGGATCGGATGTCCAGAAGAGACAGATCCGAGCACATGTCTTTCCTCTCCCTCCTCTTTTCTTCTTAGCCCTTCCACCTATCACCCATTCATTGCCCTCTCCTAAGTGCTATATTCATTTGCTGGGGGCTTTAACAATGAGACATTATTTTCTCCCAGTCTGGAGGCTAGAAGTCCAAGGCCTAGGTGCCAGCAGGGTTGGGGTCCCTGGAACCATCCCTCCTTGGCTAGCAGATGGCCGCCCTCTTGCTTTGAGCCCACATGGTCTTTCCTGTATGCACCTGTACCCCTGGTGTCTTTCTGTGTCCTGACCTTTTTTTTTTTTTTGAGATGGAGTCTCGCTCTGTTGTCCAGGCTGGAGTGCAGTGGTGCAATCTTGGCTTACTGTAACCTTTGACTCCTGGGTTCAAGCAATTCTCCCACCTGTGCCTCCCGAGTAGCTGAGATTACAGGCGTGTGCCACCATGCCAAGCTAATTTTTTGTATTTTTTTTTAATAGAGACGGGGTTTCACCATGTTAGCCAGGATGGTCTCGATCTCCTGACCTCGTGATCTGCCCGCCTCGGCCTCCCAAAGTGCTGGGACTACAGGCGTGAGCCACTGTGCCTGGCCCCTGACCTCTTTTGTAAAGATACCAGTCACGCTGGGCTGGGGCCCAGACTAATGAATGGCCTCATTTTTGCATGATCTCCTCTTTAAAGGCCTTATCCTCGAATTTCTCCAAATACAGTCATGTTCTCAGGTGCTGGGGGTTAGAACTTCAACACAGGAATTTGGGGGCATACAATTCTGCTTATCGCAGGTGCTGAGCCCTAAGTGCAGTGCTCGTGATAGAAAGATGAGCTGGATAGTTCTTCCACTTGTGCAGCTCAGCATCCTGGGGGAGAGAAGGTGGGAAGATCCAGTTTTCTGATGAAAGAAGATGGAAGGAGGAGGGCTCGGTGCTACTGGGTGTGGGGGTGGATGGTTAAGACCAGCTTGACTCCAGCGACAGCAGCAACGGCTCTTCATTCCTGTTGGTGGCGTGTCCTTCAAAATGTGCCATGGTTCTTGAGTGAGTGGCAGTGGCCTGCAGCCCTCTGGCACTCTGTGGCCGAGGCCAGCTCCAACGCTGCAGGGCGAGAAGGGCCACGCTGCAGGGCGAGAAGGGCCACGCTGCAGGGCGAGAAGGGCCACGCTGCAGGGCGAGAAGGGCCACGCTGCAGGGCGAGAAGGGCCACGCTGCAGGGCGAGAAGGGCCATGCAGCAGCGCTGATGTGCGTGCCAGTAACTGCCTGGTGTTCTAGTGAGTGCTCTCCTTGGAGGAGCCTACTCCATTTTCTGGGGGAGCATGGGAAAAGTAGAGCAGCTTTGGGAAAGTGTGAAGTCTCTGTTGTATCTCTGGAGAAGTTACCGCCTGGTTTGCACATGCTGGAGGGTGGGGTGGTGGTGGAGAAGGAGGGCACATGATGCCTACAACCTGGCTGCACTGGCTGTTTTCATCCTTGAATTCCTGCCTCAGGAACCCCACAAACCCAGTGCCTAGAGTGTTGCACTGGGGCCAGAATGGGAAGAGCCCTGAACACAAGAGGCCTGTGGTATTGGGGCTTTACCTATAGGCATCAGGAAGTCCCCTGCTCTGTGCCCAGGGAGTTGGAGGCCGTAGTACCCTTATCTCTGGAGGCTTCTCCCTGGCCGTGCAGAACAGCTGCAGGAAAGGGGGAAAGCAACTTAACAAAAATTGGTCCAGGGACAAATTATGCTTAGTAATGGATTTTCCCAAACATGTTTTGTCTGAGTGTCATGAGGCCATGATGATAAGAAGTTAGTGCCGTAACACACACGGAATCAATTCTCTGACCTGTGCATTGTCACACTTGTTGCCTCAAGCTCACAAATGGAGTTTTTCTTGTTGGTTTTGTTACCTGCAGGAACGTGAATGTCGGCTCTCCAGCCAGCAAGGCCAGCGCCCACCCATCCATCCCTCTGCCATCCTCCATAGGTGGTTCTGATGGCTCCGGTCAGCTGTCATTCGTTCTTCTGTCTCTCAGCCTTTGTGGGATAGTTGATACCTGTTTCATTCTTTTACTGTTATTTTAGGGGTCTCAGGATGGAAATATATTGGTGTAAAAGTACCTGTTCCAGTCCTTGTTTTCACTTCTCTTGGGACTATACCTAGAAGTGGAATTGCTGGATGCTATGGTAATTCCGTGTTTAATTTTTTGAGGCACTGCCGAATTATTTTTCTCCCAGAATGCTTCGGAGGCAATGACTTCCTGTTTCCTTCCTTCCTTCCTTCCTTCCCTCCCTCCCTTTCTTTTTTTTTTTTTTTTTTTTGAGACGGAGTCTCACTCTGTCACCCAGGCTGGAGTGCAGTGGCCCAATCTCAGCTCACTGCAACCTCTGCCTCCTGGGTTCAAGCAATTCTCCTTCCTCACCCTCCTGAGTATCTGGGATTACAGGCGTGTGCCACCACGCCCGGCTAAGTTTTGTATTTTTAGTAGAGACGGGGTTTCATCATTTTAGTCAGGCTGGTCTCAGACTCCTGACCTCATGATCCACCCGCCTTGGCCTCGCAAAGTACTGGGATTACAGGCGTGAGCCACCACGCCCATCTGATTTCCCGTTTTCTACAGGGTAAAGCCCCAGGGCTGGCCCATTGCTTTCAGGACTTTTCTCACTCTGTCCCCAGCACAAGGATCTTCTCCATCTAGATGGATTTGCCACCATGTGCTGCCTCCATGCTTGGGCTAGGTCATTCTGCTCACATGGACACCCTTCACCTTCCTCTCAGGGACTCTGCACATCCTGCCTTCACTGCCTCCTTGGGAAAAAATTGCCCCTCCTGGCTGCTCCCAAAGCAGTTCTTGTGGGTCTGGCCCGGGACCCCCCCCAACCCTACTTTACTAACTACCCCGGGTTGGCAGTCTCTGCCCTGAGCTCTCCCCTGCTCTTGAGCTCCCATTAGGTGTCGAGCACCCAGAAGTGGTGATGGCTCGTTCATTTTGGCCACGTCTGTGCACGGCTCACCCCTGGTGCTTGTACGCGGATGCTTGTGACCACACAGCCTGTATTTGAGCCACTGTTCTGTAATCAGCCTCTCCTGTGGTGGCATCTTCTTCACAGGGAGGGATCTGGCCAACCTTGGGTCTTAGCACGGCTGAGCCTTTGAAGCTGGCAGGTTGCCCCAGGTTCCCGGGGTGGTGGTTGGCCGCCTCTTCTCTTGGGCCCCTGCCCATTTGGAAGCGTGCCCTTGAGCACTGCCATCCCCGAGCCAGGCCATCAGGTCATCTGATCCCCCGAGGTGGCTGAGAAGCTGGCTGAATGTCCCTGCTGTGAACTAGTGATGGAGAACCAGGCTGCTACTTAGCTTTGTGGATGGATTCGGTAAAGACTAAATCTCTTATTTCTAAGACGTGATCTCATTGCACAGACAACAGCCTGAGTGGCCTGTCACCCAAGCAGAAATCCTGGAGTCATCTGTTGAGCCTATCCTGTTTCTCATTACCATTGGTGACCTCCCTCCTGGGCATCTGTCCCTTGCCCTCCCCTCCTTGGTCCGCGTCTCTTGCTCTGCTGGCCACTGTCGCTTTCTGTGTGATCTCCTCATGCCGGTGTGCCCTGCTGTGATTTGCCTTTTCACACAGCACCTCTTCCTTGAGTTCGGACCCAAGCTGCACTCTCCAAACCATTGACTTCACTTGCTCCTCCGCCACTCACATTTTGGGGCCCTAAATTACTTTAGTGCCCTGATTGAGCACTGGGCTGTCTCTTTCACAGTCTTTTTTTTTTTTTTTTTTTGAGACGGAGTCTCGCTTTCACCCAGGCTGGAGTGCAGTGGCGCGATCTCGGCTCACTGCAGGCTCCGCCTCCCGGGTTCACGCCATTCTCCTGCCTCAGCCTCCTGAGTAGTTGGGACTACAGACGCCCACCACCACTCCCGGCTAATTTTTGTATTTTTAGTAGAGACGGGGTTTCACCGTGTTAGCCAGGATGGTCTCGATCTCCTGACCTCGTGATCCGCCCGCCTCAGCCTCCCAAAGTGCTGGGATTACAGGCGTGAGCCACCGTCTTTCACAGTCTTGATTTGCACAAACCTTTCCCTGAGCCTGGACCATTCTCCCAGCTCTTCACCAGGCCAGTTCCTCCTGGAGCTCCAGACTGTAGCAGAGCTGTCTCTTGCTGGGCTGGGAGATGCTTCTCTGGCCCCAGTGCTGCTGTTCCCACTGCTAGTTCTCCCCCTTTCCTTGGCAGCCCGTCTCACCAGGCTGTCTTGTAACAGTTTGTTTTCCTTGTCTGTCTCCCTCACCAACCTGATGTGTCTGCACTGCTGTGTCCTCAGCTCCTAGACCAGGGTCGGGTTCTGGCTGGGGCAGGAGAGGTGTGTGCTGCGCCCCTGGATGGGCTCATGGGCAGATGGACCATCGAGCAGGTGGACCAAGGCCCCCTGTGGGTCCAGGTTTCTCCCCTGGAGCCTGAAGGGTTGGCCCTGGTGGTCTGTGAGAGCTTCCTACTCTGGTGGTCAGCAGCTGGGTGCAGAACTACCTGGAGTGGAGGTGAGATCCCAGGAGTTGTCAGGAGAGTCCAGGGTTGGCGGGGGCCCCAGAGGCTTCAGGGAGGCTTCTAGAAGCTCTTGAGCGCTTTCTCCTGCCCAACATGAATGTCTGATCTTAAAGGTGAGGCCTTGTGAGAAAGTAGGACTAGGTGAGGCCAGAGGAGTGACAGTCACCCAGTTGATGCTGTGGGGTTCTCCAGGCTTCTGGCCTGTCCGGTCCCTCCTCTAGGCCCCGAGTTACTGTGTCACTGGGGCCTGGTCCTGCTGCAGAGCTGGGGCGCATCTCAGGGCCTTTCAGAGCTGACGAGGGGCCTGGCTGCTTTCGGTTTTTTGGTTGTGTTTTGAGGCTTCCAGTTCATTAAAAAATTTAAAATGCCACAAGAAAGCTATAAATATTAGTATTATGGTATTTTAAACTGGTAAACTTTGTCAGGATGTTTTTTTTTTTTTTAAACAAAAACAACATAGCAATATAATTAGTCTAGTCACAAGGTAATGCTAGGATTTATAGGAAATATTAATTCATAGTGTGCTCAGTCTGGGTGGAACTGTGATGGGATGGGAGTGTCCTCCAGCCCTGCAGCTCAGCATGGTCACATTTGGAGATGAGATGAAGTATTTGACCTTGACGCTTCTGTGAAAATGAATCCACACCCCATTCCCACCTCGTCCCCTAACCTGCAGCCCTCCAAGCCCTCCAAGTCCTTCTTCTAGGCTGGGGAATGAGGACATAGGAGTGAGGCCATGGGGAAGGAGTGAGACATACACATTCCTGAGTTCCAGGCTTCAGGAACGCCCGTGCCTGGGCTGTGTATTCCCTGGCCAGTGCTGACGGTGTCTCTGGCAAAAATGCAAGTACCCTTGGAGGCTAGGCCTTGGGGTTGAGCTAGCTCAGACACCTGCCCTCTGGGAACGTTGCCTCCTTCTGCTTTCTAATGCTGATGGTTTCCCTGAGATCCCAGAGTCATCAAGGGTCACCCTGCAGATGCGACCATGAGCCCCGCTCCCCAAAATATGGCTTGCTCAAGGTCACATAGGTAATAGCAAAGCTGAGACGTGAGCCTGGCCCTTCAAAGCCTAAATTGGGGATAACTCTGGCAAGAGAATGTTTCAAGGTTCATCTTTGTGTCCCCAGAGCCTGGCATGTCATAGGGAGACAGAAAATATCTGTTGAATGAGCAAGGGCAGCCAACATGGATCAAGAGCCAGGAACTGTGGTAACTGCACGTCTGTCTGATCTCATTGACTCCTCCCCAGCTCTGGGCAGTGTACTCCGGTACTCGGATCCCCTGTGGGCAGATGAGGAGGAAGCTGGGTACAGGTAGGAAATGAAACCTGCCCAACATCAAACAACCAGTCAAGGAAGCTGAGGTTTGGGCCCAGATGGTGTATGTCAGAGCCACTGTCTAGGCCAGCACTGCCCAGTGGAAATAAACGTGAGCCTCTTATGAAGTAGAAAAAAACTCTAGTAGCCGCCTTTAGAAAAGTAAAAGAGGAACAGCTGATATTATTTTAATAATATATTTTATTTAATACAGTATCTGCAAATGGTTATCATTTTAGTATATCATTAATATAAAAATCCTTTTCTTTTTTGTAGAAATGTTGTCTGGGCTGGTCTCAAACAGTTCTCTTCCCTTGACCTCCCAAAGTGCTGGGATTACAAATGTGAGCCACTGAGCCCGGCTATTTAATCTGATATATACAAATGATCATTTTAGTACATCATCAATATGAAAATTATTAACAAGATATTTTACATTCCTCTTTCTATGCTAGGCAGTTACAATCCAGTTTATCTTACCTCAGAGCACCTCTGAACTCCCACCAGCTACATCTCAAGTGTTCTGCAGCTTCTGTGTCTGGCGCTTCGGTGCAGAACAGGCTGCTGTGGCCTCTCAGTTGTCAGTGGGTGAATATTGGGAGTTGTTAGCCATTTGGAGGTGTGGGAAGCATGAGGAGGTGATGAAAGGGCCTAACAGACAGAGGTGGAGGGTCAGGCCTGAGCCTGTGTACTGGGCTCCCAGTGGCACCGCGGGTCTCTCCCGAGTGTGAGTGCTGGGTGCAAGGCTGCTGTCTTGGCAAAGGGGTGTCTCACCGGGGCCTCGCGTGGAAATGGAGGGGAGGCCCTGGGCAGGGCTGTGCACAGCACAGGCATCTGAGCTCCCCGTCCTGGGCTGCCCGGAGGACTTGCCAGTCTGCGTGGGGATCTGGCTCTGAGCTCTGTTGCTTTTGGCCAAGGGCTATTGCAACACTCCCGGAGCCCAGAACAGGTACGATGTGTTCCTCACGAAAGGTTATGAGGTTTCAGACATAACAGAGGTTCTGAGGATGCAAAGAGAGGAGGTCTCAGGGCTCGGGTCTAGAGTGAAGTCATCAGACCCATACATCATGGGATCACGTTGGCTGGCATCTCTAAGGGCACCTCAGGCTGGGGGCAACCAGTACTAGGGGCGACAAGGACAGACTTTGGTGGAGGTAGGGGAGCACTAAGGGACTCGTGTTTTCTCAAATGGGTCTCTAATGAAAGAGGTTAAAGAAACTGTCACTTAAAGCATTTCCTGGGTTGGTCCTGGGTACAGTGGGAGGGTGGGTGGTAAGAAGAAACCTCCCTGGGCCAGACTCCCCAAGGCTCGATTCCTGGGTTGGGGGCAGAGATTGGAGGAATCTGTGACGAGCCCTGGCCTAAACAGTTTCTGAAAAAGCAAATCAGGGTTTGTAACGGTTAAGTCTGTCCCGGGAGGAAGTGTTCCATTGCACCTTGATTTATGCCACTGGAAACATTTTATACTGAGGACTGTCCATTGGCCAAACAAGCCTTGGGGCCAAAGGCCCAGCAGGGAAGATGGTTGCTGTGTGAACCATCAGCTCTACTCCACTTGTGGAGACCATGGGCGCAGTTATTAAAAGCCCGCGCTGTGTGATGCAGAAATGGGGCGGTGACATGGTAAAAGGAGCGGTGGCAGGCAAAAACTTTTAACAACAACAGTAAAACCTGTTTTATAAAAGCCATATCCATGGAGGTGGGAACTGGGGAGCAGGGAGCTGCTGAGTGCTGGGGCCGGGAGCTGCTGAGTGCTGGGGCTGGGACCTGGCCAGAGTAGGGAGGGATGAGGGCCCTCCGTGATCAAGGTCAAGTCCTCACCTCATGACTTCCTGGCAGAACGTCCTTGGGCAAGTCTCAGCTTCCCTGTCTGCAAAATGGGGCTCATAACCCCTCCTTTCCTTGCAAGCTCATATTAGATGCTGCATGTGGAAAGTACAGAGCAAAGTACCCCACAAATCCAGGGGGTTATTCTTTCTATGTGAATGTTTTACTTTCATTTTTATTAACCCCACTGTGAATGTTTTACTTTTGTTTTTATGTATTCTGTAGCCTTTAGGTGTCATGTTATTTTATCAGGATTTTAAAAACTTTTCATTATGAAATGTTTCAAATGTACTCAAAAAATAGAGAGGATAGTGTAATGAACACCCTGTACCCTGCAGCCACCACCACAACTCTTAACTATTTCATCAGGGCAATTTGAGCTCACTGTTTTAGTAATCTCTTTCATTAATTGAGTTCCCAAAGTGCTGTAAGTCCTTTGAAGTAAAATCTTCACTGCACAAGTTGCTGCAAAATCTGCCCCCTTGTTTGGGAAAAAGAGTGTTTTTGTATGTTAGGTTTTTTGGACTCATTCTCGCTGAAATCTGTGATTGGATTTTTCAGTACCATCTAATTATTGGTTGTACAATATAGAGACAGTCACATGTGGGGGTCTGGAGGGCCCCAGGGCCCCCATCAGCCTCCTTAAGCTACCAGGGCAAGTTCAATTCTCTCAGGAGTTTGGGGGCCTCTGTTGACTCTGCTTTTCAATTTGCTATAATTTGAAGGGAAAAGGTTCTGGAGTGGCTGGCATGAATAATGAAGGGCTGGGAAGTTTGTTGTCTCCGGTCAGCCCGCCTCCCCTGTTGCAGCCCGCCATGCAGGCACCCCTTGGAAGCAGTTACTTTGGGGCTGGTCACCCATTCCCTTGCCTGGATGCAGAGGTTTTGGTGGAAAAGGTGGGGAGGTGAGGGTTCAGGGGGTGAAGGCCGATTGTTTTTATCTGTTTGGGCTCAAAGGCTCAGCGTGTATAACAAGCTTGCTGGTAAAATTCTTTTTCTTGTCCGTAAGATGGCATTGGTGATGACTCTGGGCAGTTGTGAGGATGAAATGTAAGGTCCAGGAGATGTCTTGTCTGTCTTGTTCACTAACGTGTCCCCTTGTGTCTAGAACAGTGTTGGCACAGAGCACATGCTCAATAAATTTATATTGAAGAATAGGAGGGAAGGGAGGGAGGAAAGAAGGAAGAAGGAAGGGAGGGAGGGAGAGAGGAAGGGAGAGAAGGAAGGAAGAATGGAGAAGGGAGGGAGGGAAGGAAGTAAGGGAGGGAAGGAGAGAAGGGAGGGAGAGACAGGAGGAAGAGAGGAAGGGAGGGAGAGAATAGGGAGAGAGGGAAGAAAGGAAGGGAGGGAGAGAGGGAGGGAGGAAGGGAGAGAGGAGGAAGGGAAGGAGGAAGGGAGGAAGAGAAGAAGGAGGGAAGGAAGAAAGGAAGGGAGGGAGAGAGAGAGGGAAGGAAGGAAGGGAAGAAGGAAGGGAGGAAAGAAGGGAGAAGATGAGGGAGGGAAGGAAGAAAAAAGGGAAGAGAGGAAGAAGGGAGTGAAAAGCTACATCTGCCCATCCATTATTAATAATTCATCACAAATCTTTCATTTCAGGATAAGGAAATGTTATTAGGCCCTCAAGGAAAACAATGCCTGTTTTCACTCTGGGCTTAGAATTCTTTTCTCTTCTTTTTTTTCTTGTAGAAATTATATTTCCATCTCTGGGGCTTAGCTCAACTGACATCTCACCTCTTAAATTGTTTTGGCCTTCCTCTGGCAAAGTCCAGCCCCCCGCCCACTCCCACACTGCCGTCCACACCTCACAAAGCACAGAGAGGAGGACGGCTATGACTGTGCCGTATCCAGCGCCGGGGCTATGTGGTCATGGGATGTGTGTGCAAGGCTGGCACAGTCATCTCCCCCATACCATAGAGGACGCTAAGGCTCCCAGGTGAAGCGAGTCGCCCAGGTAGACACAGCCAGGACACAGGCTTAGATCCAAACAGCTTGTCTGATCCCAAAGCCCTGCTCATTCCCCGTCCTCCCTGCTGGCCCTGGGTTCATCCTAACCCTTTGCTTTTGGTTTCCCCTCTCTGGGCTGGACGGTCCTCACAGGTAGGAATGGCCTGTGCCTGTGTCCTCTGCTCTTAGGGTTAGCCCAGAGCGTGGAGGCCATGGGTGTGCAGTAATCAAACTGGGCACACCCTCTGGGGCTGCGCCTCATGTTAGAGACGGTGGTGTGGGCTCTGTTCCCCTTCCCACCCTTTCTGCCTGCAGAGCCTCCCCGGAGTTTATGAGCCCTGATGGAGGTGGGGAAGGCCATGGCTTACCCTCGACACACATCAGTACCCAGCAGGAGTGGCAGAAGGTCTGTGGACAGGGCATGGGGGTGCAGGAGGAGGAGAAAGTGGGGGGGGGCTCCAAGCACCTGAACATAAGCTCCATGCCAGCCAGGACCTTGTCTGTCTTGCTTGTTGTAATTCTAGTGTCTGGTTCAGGGTCTAGCAAATAGTAGGTGCTTAACAAGTAGGTATCGACTGGATGGGTGGCCTCCGAGCCCAGCTTCCCTGTTTCCCCAAAGCTTTATTGTGGGTTCTTTAGCTACTGCTGAGATGCAGATAGGCCAAGCTGTGGGACCATCCCGTGTCTGTGACCCTGCCCTGGAGTGGACCACATCTCTGCTGCACCTCACTGTGTCACTGCCGCAGTGACATGGTGGGCTCCTGGCTGGCTGGAACGTGACCCCACACCCTGTATGTAGTTGGACAAGCATCCCTCAGCATGGACTGGCTTGCATGTGTGTGGGGAGTGGGGGTGGTTGATTCTCAGGGCAGCAGGCCGGCTGCTCTTCCTCCTCCCTGCCCCTCCTCACCCACCCGGCCTCAGCCACTCCATTCCTGGATGCCCATGTCCAGTGGCGGCCGGCTGGTCATCCGGAGGGGAATGCAGAACATGGTGTCTGAGCTACTAACCTCCCACCTTGGGTGTGCCCTTGAACTTTTCTTCAAGCAAGGCTTTCCAGCCCCCGGCAGCACTCAGGTCACATTCCCAGAGAGCCTGCACAAGAGGGCTGAGTCTGTTTATTTTTCAAGATTTCAAAAAACATGACTTTTCCCCCTCTGACCTTAAGCAAAACTTTTTTTTTCCCCTCCAACACTTGTATTTTTAACTTCATGAGAAAATATGGTAAGGGAGCAGATTTTATTTTCAGAAACTGTGATTTTTCAAGATTTTTTTTTTTTTATTTAAAAAAGAAAGGCTTTGGGGGATGGGGAGAATAAAGCTTTTTGTTGTTTTGTTTTGGGTGCTATGGGGGCCCAGAGCCACTTGTATCTGTGGCCCCTGCTCAAACTCCTCCAGAGATTCTGGCATGTTGAGGCTGCAGCTCTTTTGGTTATCATGATCAAGGATTTCTGGGCACCTTTCCCTCTCCTTCTGAAGACTTAGGACTGGACCAGCTAAGGGCCGTAAACAAGCATTTCCCTCCCTTGGCAGGAAGTGCTTAATGTCTTTGCCTTTGGGAACCGGTGTTCTGGGCAGGCTGGGAGGCCGCGCCTGACCTGCATGTGGCTCTCTTCCCACTATGGGGGTCAGAAGATGGTGGCTGCCTATGTGCATGTCACAGATCCTCACTTCCAGCTGGTGGATGTAGGATCTGAGGCCCAGAGAGGGTTGGTGACTTGGCCGTAGTCACACAGCCACCTGGATAGAGATGAGTGGTGAGTGGTGAACCCGGAGGAACATGGCTTCTTGCCTCCTTGGTCTTTGTGCACGTGCCTCCCCCTTCCCGAGTCTCTCCTGGCCCAGCAGTGGTTTGCTGAAGGCTGTTTTATTTTTTTTAGGCACCGGATGAGCTACCTCTGACCTTGTTGGGGTAGCCTAGGTATGGTTCTTTGGTTTTCAGTTTGTATAACCATGTTCTTTGTTCAGCTCCTCTCAGGGTTAGGGAGGTCAAACACCTATGTGTCAGGATACGCCTGACACACGCTATTTAAAACTCACGCTGTTTTAAATGTATACTATTTAAAACTTTATGGTCAGCTGTACTTACCGGCTGAGTACAGAACTAGGAAAGCCGGTGGCTACTTGCAAGGAGCAGCTGCTTAGTAGTGGAGGTTGAGTAATAAGGACCCCAGTTGCTGAACAGCTCCTGGAAGAGTATCTGTTCCCAGCTGGGCGTGATGGCTCACACCTGTAATCCCAGCACTTTGGGAGGCCAAGGCAGGTGGATTGCCTGAGCTCAAGAGTTCGAGACTACCCTGGGTAACATGGTGAAACCCCGTCTCTACTAAAAATACAAAAATTAGCCAGGCATGGTGGCGGGTGCCTGTAGTCCCGGTGACCCGAGAGGCTGAGGCAGGAGAATCGCTTGAACCTGAGAGGCAGAGGTTACAATGAGCTGAGATCATGCCGCTGCATTCCAGCCTGGGTGACAGAGCGAGACTCCGTCTCAAAAAAAAAAAAAAAAAAAAATGTGTTCCCTTCTCCCTATGGCCGTCACCTCTAACCTCTACAGCTGTTATTCTGGTTCAGTCTCATTTCTTCTCTCGGACTTTTGCAATAGCCCCTAAAATGCTGTCCTCCTGGTTTTGCTGACATCGTGATGATTTTAAAGCTGCATCTGACCATTTCCCTTTCACAAAGTGGTTCTAACTTCTGCCTCTAGAAGGCAGGCACTGTCTTCCCTTCCCAGGCACCCCACAATCCAGCCATTCCCAAGGACTCACACGGCCCTTGGAAACCTTTCTGCTTAGAATGTTGTCCTGTCCTCTTCTGCTTGGTGGCCTCCTACTTGTCCTTCCGAGTCCCTCTGAGACATCCCACCTCCGGGGAGCCTTCTAGATTCCTTGGGCTGAGTTTCCCCTTCTGTGTGTGTGTAGCCTTCTGCTCACATAGGTCCTGCAACAGCCCTGTGTTGAGACATAATCATCTCTTCCTTGTTTGTCTCATCTTCTGGGCTGGGCTCCTCTAAGGAGGGGCTGCTTTCCATCCTTGTGTTCCTGGCAGCAAAGCCACTGCCTGTCCAAGTCAGAGACAGAAGCATGATTATTCAGTGAATGAGCCCAGGATGGAGTGAGGAGGATTGCGGGAGAACAGGAGGGACAGACAGATTGTTCTGTAGTGGTGGCTTTGCAGAGGGGCAAGACTTCTACAAGTCAGTCCTTGAGGGATGAGCGGACATTAGATTGGTAGGTGAATTTGGGATGGGGGATGTGCTGGAGGCCCCAGAGCCAGCCGCAGGGTATGGGGTGATCTGGCTGGTTTTACATTTTTCTCTATGATCTTAATGTGTCATGTGGACTGATCCCTTCTACTTTCTGAAAGCTGCCATGGGAGGTGAAGCAGGGCTCCTTTGGGTTTGCGGTACCACCAATTCGGCGGGAGACGCAGTGAAGCTACACCCAGCTAGACCCATTTAGCTACACCCAGGGTTGGGTGTTCAGCCTGGCATCCTTGGAAAAACAGGTCTGGGTGCAGGCTCCCTGTGGCCACTGGCAGGATCCTTTGTTCAGTCTGGAGCTGGGTGTGACGGTGTGATCACGGCTGCCTCGGGCGCTGGTGGGTGCAGAGCTGCTTCCTGGAGCCAGGAAGGAACTGCCGCTGCCGCTGCCTCCTCCTCCTCTTCCTCCTCCTCCTCCTCTTCCTCCTCCTCCTCCTCCTCTTCCTCCTCCTCCTCCTTCTTCTCTTCCTCCTCATCCTGCTCCTTATCCTCATTCTCCTCTTTATCCTCATTCTCTCCCTTCTTCTCCTTTTCCTCCTCATCCTCCTCATCCTTCTGCCCGTCTTCTTCCTTCTTTTCCTCCTCTTCTTCTTCCTTCTTTTCCTCCTCTTCTTCCTCCTTCTCCTCATCTTCCTCCTCCTTCTCCTCTTCCTCCTTCTCCTCCTCTTCCTCCTTCTTCTCTTCCTCCTTCTCTTCCTCCTTCTTCTCCTCCTCTTCCTCCTCCTTCTCCTCTTCCTCCTCCTTCTCCTCTTCCTCCTTCTCCTCGTCCTCGTTCTCCTCTTCTTCCTCCTCCTCCTCCTCTTCCTCCTCCTTCTCCTCTTCCTCCTCCTCCTTCTCCTCCTCGTCCTCCTTCTCCTCCTCTTCCTCCTTCTCCTCCTCGTCCTCCTTCTCCTCCTTGTCCTCCTTTCCTCCTCTTCCTTCACAACCACATGGTGCCTCAGCTTCACAGGGATAGCCCCCACGTTCATCTGCTCATTGCTTCTGGGTTGCTGCCTTGGGTAGGTGTCTATTTTGGGGTCTTTCAGATAATTTAAAAAAACCCAATACCCTAAACCTCCCCAAACCTAATTCTTACTCTCAGGGCCTAAGTACATTTGAAATTGCACACAAACTTAAGGTTGCCATGTGCTAGATGGGACGGGGTGAGGGGCAGGGCTCTCCAATCATAATTGTTCCTGGGTGTCTGTGAGGGATTGGTTCCAGGACCTCCTGAGGATACCAAAATCTGCAGATGCACAAGTACCTGACAGAAAATGGTGTCATATTTGCATATAACCTATACACACCCTCTGGTATATTTTAACTCATCTCTAGATATAATGTAAATGCTATGTAAATAGTTGCTATACTATATTGTTTAGGGAATAATGACAAGAGAAAAAGTCCATACATATTCAGTACAGATACAGTTTTTTTTTTTCCAAATGTTTTCAATCCTTGGTTGATTAAATCCACGAATGCAGAGCCCGTGAATATGGGAGGCCAACTGCGTGTTGACTTTATGTTTTACAAAGCATCCTCTAATCATTGAATACTGGGAAACTTCGAGCTCTGGGCCAGGCACTGCACTCAGCATTTGGTGGCTTCATCTCCTATCATACTCTGGAGCCGTATGAACAAGAATTTTCACGTCTTATAAACAAAGGAGCTAAGACCTGAAGAAGTTATGTATAAGCTGTTGTTTAAGGTTATGCAGCCAGGAAGTGGCTTACTCTCTCCTTTGAATCTTACCTCACTCTTGTGAAACAGGTGGAGGACATATTTTTATCTCGCATTTAACAGACAAGAGACTTGAGGTGGCTGAATGCTGTGGCTCACACCTGTAATCCCAGCACTTTGGGAGGCTGAGGTGGGCGGATCACTTGAGGTCAGGAGTTTGAGACCAGCCTGGTCAACATGGTGAAACCCCATCTCTACTAAAAATACAAAAATTAGCCAGGCATGGTAGTGCACACCTGTAGTCCCAGCTGCTTGGGAGGCTGAGGCGGGAGAATTGCTTGAACCCAGTAGGCGGAGTTTGCAGTGAGCCTAGATCATGCCGCTTCATTCTAGCCTGGCAGACAGCGAGACTCTGCCTTAAAAACAAAAACAAAAAAACATAAAAACAAACAAACAAAAAAACAAGAGAGACTTGAGGCCTGGAGAGTCACACAGAGGTGCATCCAGCCTACACCCAGGCTCCTGATTGCCGATCCAGGGTGCTTTTTTCTGGCCACGCCCAGCCTGTTTCATTGGCTAACAGATGCTAAGCTCTACCATGGGATAGTTGTAAAACCTTGAATGCAAAGCTTGAATACAATTGAGCAGAGATGGGGTATACAGCAAGCACTCTGTGTATTAAGTGATTGTTGTTCCTAGTCCATCTATTGACCTCCCAGTGCACAGCCATGGGGCTGTCACTCTGGTGACCTTTGGCCACAGGCATTGGGAGGACAGTTTATGTTGACTGCAGAGTGCCAGGCACCAAGTGTCAGGCAAATTGGCTTCTTTGTACATTCCTCCTTCCAGATAGACCTTGGGCCCCCTCATCACTGCCCAGGAGATTTGCTGGGAATCTAGGAGGGAGTGGATGATGGCCTGGACGCCTGGGCGGTGCCGCCTCTGCCCCGAGGCAGCAGTCAGTGCCAGGATGGGGCTGGGTGGGTGCTGCCATCGCCTTGGGGTGGTACCCGAGTCTGGAGTAGGAACAATACTCTATTGTTAGGTTAAACCTGAAATAGACGCCTTCAGATGGAGGGGGTGAGTATGAATCTATTATGGTCTAATAATGACAAGAGCACTCTGTGTCTTTTCAGATGCTTGACAATCACCTGCTAATCCCAGGGGTCTGGGAGCTGAGCATTTTCAACCCCCACCCCCACCTCTGCTTTGTGGAGTTGGGGAAAAACAGAGACCCAGGAGCTGTGAAATGAGGGAGGCTCAGCTTCTCCACTTGCTTTCATGGTGTAAGGAGACGCACGTGTATTTATTTGCCTCTGACCCCTCCTGCAGGGAGGAAAGGGTACCTGGATCTGGGTGAGAGGCATGTGTGGTGGTGAGAACGTTTCACAGACCCAAGTTCAAATCTCTGCTCTGCCATTCGAGCATATTTCAGAATCTGTCCTAGTCTCAATTTCTTGGTAAGGTGAGACTATAACCACTTTTAATGGGTCCATAAGGCCTGATCCAACCCAGCAGGTGCTCTTGCGGGTGAGGACTACATCTTGGTTGGTTAGATGTGTCCCCCCAGCCCTCTGCCAGGACCTAGGAGTTGGGGTGAGGGGCTGGGTTGCAGGGAAATGTTGAATCCCAAAAGCGGATTTCCCAGGCAGGCACTGTCCTGACCCAAACCTGCCGCCAGCCACCTGTCAAGCTGGACCTCTGGGCTTTTCTCTCCAAACGCTCTTGTTCTCAGGAAAGGGCCAAGACTCACCCCAGGGCACAAGGTGAGTAGGAATCAGGTGTGGGCCAGTGGTCAGGAGATTTGGGTCTAGACTCTGTGTGGCCAGGGTCATTGCTCAGGCTCGCAGGGCTGAGGAGGAGGGAGGCAGGGGGAGACATATAATTTCTAGAACTTCTGAGGTTCTAGGACAGGGGCCAGCAAACTGTGACCCTTAGGCCAGTTCTGTTTTTACAAATAAAGTTCTTTAGTTCTTTTGGAACAGAGCCATGCCTATTTTTTACATATTGCCTATGGCTGTTTTGCTCTCCAATGGCAGAACAGGGTAGTCTTGACAGAGACCATGTGGTCTGCAAAGACAAAGCCTCTTTATAGAAAATGTCTGGGCTGGGCATGGTGGCTGGCTGGGCGTGGTGGCTCAGACCTGTAATCTCAGCACTTTGGGAGGCTGAGGTGGGTGGATCATGAGGTCAGGAGATCGAGACCATCCTGGCTAACATGGTGAAACCTTGTCTCTACTAAAAATACAGAAAATTAGCCGGGCATGGTGGCATGCACCTGTAGTCCCAGCTACTCAGGAGGCTGAGGCAGGAGAATCGCTTGAACCTGGGAGGCGGAGGTTGCAGTGAGCCGAGATCGTACCAAGACACTCCAGCCTGGGCGACAGAGTGAGACTCAGTCTCAAAAAAAAAAAAAAAAAAAAAAAAAAAGTCTGCCATTCCCTCCATCAGATCACAGGCATCTTAAGGGCAGAGAACATTTCCTGTCTGTGGGGCCCTAGACTCAACACTGGGCAGGACACAGTTGTCACTCAATAGATATTAGCTGAATAAATAAGTGGAAAACTCATCAGGCATTGCTGGTGGGAATGTAAACTAGTGCAGCCACTATGAAAAACGGTGTGGAGGTTCATTAAAGAAGTAAAAGTAGAGCTACCATTTGATCCAGCAATCCCACTCCTGGGTATCTACCCAGAGGAAAAGAAGTCATATGAAAAAGATACTTGCACACGCATATTTATAGCAGTAAAATCATGGAACCATCCCAAATGCCTGTCAATCAATGAGTAGATAAAGAAACTGTGATTATATTTATATATATATATATATGATGGAATACTACTAAGCCATAAAAAGGAATGAATTAATGGCATTTGCAGCAACCCGGATGAGATTGGAGACTATTACTCTAAGTGAAGTAACTCAGGAATGGAAAACCAAACATCGTATGTTCTCACTGATATGTGGGAGCTACGATGTGAGGACACAAAGGCATAAGAATGATACGATGGACTTCAGGGACTTGTGGGGAAGGGTGGGGGGTGGTGAGGTATAAAATACTAAGGTGCAGTGTACACTGCTTGGGTGATGGGTGCACCAAAATCTCACAAATCACCACTAAAGAACTCACTCATAACACCTGTACCCCAATAACTTATGGGAAAAATATTTTTAAAATAATAATAAAAAAGAAAACCCATCAGGATGATTTGGGCTTCAAGAAATAAGGCTTGATTACAAATGGTTTAAACAATAACAAATGTTTATCATCCCACATTATAAGAAGTCTGGAACTAGGTGGCCCCAGGACCAGCTTGGCAGCTCAGCAGTGCCATCAAGGACCCAGGCTCTTCTTATTTTTCTCCACCAGCATCCTCGACATATTGGCTTGGTTCTCAGGCTTGTCCCTTCGTGTCATAAAATGGCTGTGACAGTTCCAGGCATCACATCTAGTCCCATTTAGATGTTCAGCTGAAGAAGGTACTTTTTCTCTTCTTATCTCTCTGAGGAAAAGAACCTTTCCTAAAGCTCCCCAGCAGACACCCTCCATCAGTTCTAACAGCCAGAGCCAGATCACATAGCAAATGCCCTAACTGCAAGGTAGGCTGGACAAGTGAATATTTGGCTTTTTCTGACTCTGTATTTGAGGTGGACTCTGTCCACGGGAGTAAAGGGAGAGGAATCACTGGCTGGTGGACAGGCACTATTCAATGTCTGCCACAAAGTTCTGCTGCAGATGGAAGAAGAGATGTTTAGTTGTGGCTGGGGAGGGCAGTCAGGGGTGGTAGAAAAGGTTTCTTGGAGGAGGTCCTGGAACAACTGGTCAAAGTGAAGGCTGCTGTAGAGGATGTCATGGTGCATCATTAATTCTGGTTGCTGGTAGGAAATGGTTCCCATGGCTGACAGACTCTGATGAGCATCTCATGGCTTTGGCATATTATGGAGTTTTTCCTCCTAAAATCGGTTTTGTGGCCCTCATAGAACAACCCTTGAGGGGGGTTGTATATATAATCTTTATTTTCTGGACGAGTCAATTAAAGCTGCCAGAAGTGAGGTGACTTGTCCACAAGCAGCACATTCTGTGGACAGAGCCTAGGACTGACTGAGTCCAAGCGCAGGGCCCCACCCCAGTGCTCCTGTGCAGAAAGACATACTGGTCACCCTGTGGGCAGCCACCTGACCTGTGAGAACTTGGATTCTGTCCTGGTATCTGGTGGCCACAGCTGAAGCTGGCAGCTCCCCTCACACCAAGATAGGGGCCTTCTGAGAGCTGGCCAGCCAGGAGAGCAGCCTCAGTGAGGAGCCTCCAAAGGGATTTGGTGTCATTAAGCGTTCCCTCCTTTAGGACACTGCATGGACACTGGAGGAAGGAGTCAGGAGTTGTATGGGCCCAGACTCGGCCATGGGGTTGGTTTGGAAACAGAAGCTACCAGGGAGATCTCATTCTATCTTGGGTGTAAATTCAAAGTCATGGCGAGAAAATGAAATGTGATGAAGCTGTAGTGTTGGCCTAGAACGGGACCTGGCATTTAGAAAGTTTGGCGAATGTTAGTGCAGTTGTTCCCATTATCACTATCACCGTCATCGTCATCACCACCTCTGTTGTATGGGAGCCCTGAGAGCCTACAGAGGGGTGAAGAGTCTGGCCTCCCCACTGTACAGAGGTTAGATGTCTCTCTCTCATCCTCGTCCAGGCTGCTCTGGCAAAGGACTTTGCTATGGTTTGAATGTCCCTGCCGATACTCAGTTAAAATGTGATTGCCATTGTGATGATACTGTGAAGTAGAACTGGTTAAGACGTGATTAGGCCATGAGGGCCCTGCCATTATGAATGGATTAATGTTGTCAACTGAGGAGTGGGTTTGTTATGACAAGAGTAGGTTGTTATAACAACCTACTCTTGTTTGACCCCCTCTTGCTCTCTTGCTCTTGCCTCCTCTTGCCCTTCTGCCTTCCACCATAGAGTGATGTAGCGTGAAGGCCCTTGCCAGATGCTGACATCATGCTCTTGGACTTCCCAGCCTCCAGAACCATGAACCAAATAAACTTCTGTTGTTTATAAATTACTCAGTCTCAGGTATTCTGTTATAGCAACACAAAGCAGACGAAGCAGACTTCTGGGTTGAACTCAATGGAAACTTCTTGTTCTAACCTTATGATCTCTGAGCAGCATTTGAAATTGACTCACTGTCTTTGCTTGAAATTCATTTATTGCTGGGGCTCAGGACCCTACCCTCACTGGAACCTCACTTTGTCTTTCTAGCTATGTTTCTTCCTGAAATATTGACAGCCCTGGACTCAGGCCTCAGCATTCTGGGGGAAGTGCCTCTACTCAGAGTTAACATTTATTGAGCACTTACTGCCTGCATGTGCTATGCTCAGCACTGTACATATCTTGTTTAATCCTCATAATGCAGCTCTCTGAGGTCAGTACTATTTGGTCTTTTGTTCATTCATTCACCAAGATTTTTGGGCTCCTACTATATACAAGGCACAATTCCAAGTGCTTAATAAGGCAGATGTGTTCCTACCTCTGGGGAGCTGACACCTAGTGGGAATTATTCAGGTTAACAGAAAACAGAGTGGAGACCTGAGGCTTCTTACCCAGTCACAGCCCTGGTGGGCAGAGGAGCCAACTCCAGCGCTGTGCTCTTGAATGCTTTGTTTCTGGTCCCACCGATGGCCATGAATCCCTCACCTCCAGTGCACACATCTCTCTCTTGATGCCATTGACTCTGCCGGGGTGTTCTCGGCATCTCAAACTTAGCATTTTCGATAGGTTTTATTGCTAGTGTTGTTTTTGTTCTCTCTGAATGTGCTCTTCCTTTTCACCCTGCATCCACAAATGGCCTGGGAGCCTTTCTCAACACCCACTCCCTTAATCTCCAAATCCTGTTATCAAGGGTGGTCAGATCAGCTTCTTCAGTGCGCCCCCAGGACCCCATTCTTACTCTTCCTGCCATGGTTCCAGCCCCACACTTCCTGGACACCCTTCCTTCTTTTCATGCTCTGGCATGTTCAGCTTTGCTTTCTCTTCACTGAGCCTTTGCACATGTTGTTCCCTTGCCAGGAATTCCATTTACCCCCAGCCACATCCCCCACCCCTGGCCAACTTCAGCCTTTGCTCAAACACTGCCTGCCATAGGGCCTCCCTGACTCTCCCTGCAGACTTCCCCCATGCTCCCTGCGGTGTGCACATTCAACCCTCCTTGAGTCACACCTCTTATAAAAGTAAAGGCTGGCACATCCACCTCCCACCACCCTGGGAGACGGGGACCAGGCCCTACCTCCTCTTTCATCTTCAATGCCAAGAATAGCAGGTATTCATTGACCAACAGAATGAATAAATGAATATTGGAGTAGGTTTCTGACAGAGGCCTGGGAGGCTTGAAATTATCTTTCGGCCGGGCGCAGTGGCTCACGTCTGTAATCCAAGCACTTTGGGAGGCCGAGGCGGGTGGATCACCTGAGGTCAGGAGTTTGAGGCTAGCCTGGCCAACATGGCAAAACCCCATCTCTACTAAAAATGCAAAAATTAGCCGGGTGGGGTGGCGGGCACCTGTAATTCCAGGCCGAGGCAGGAGAATCGCTTAAACCTGGGAGGCAGAGGTTGCAGTGAGCCGAGATCGTGCCACTGCACTCCAACCTGGGTGACAGAGCGAGACTTCATCTCAAAAAAAAAAAAAAAAAAAAAAAAAGTTATCTTTCATACCAGGAGAGACAGTAAAATCCTGGGTTTCCTTTGTGGACCCTTAAGTTCATCTAACTCAGTAGTTTCCAAACTTGCTTTAAAATGTCTTAGAAACCTGTTGTGCCTCACTTTAGTGGTTCTGGGATGGGGGAGTTGTCCCTAGGGAACCCTGCAGAGTCCTGTTGAAAGAGTTTGAGAACTGCTGCTATAGCTCAAGCCTTCATTTTCTACAAGAAGGAAGTGCGGAGAAGGAATGGGTTGAAGGTGCCCTTGACCATACAGTGACTGAACCTGGAGTAGCATGCTGGGCTCTTGGCTCCCCCTGCAGTGTGTCACAGACCCTTCATTTAAGCAGATGTGTGTGTGTGTGTGTGTGTGTTTTTTAATACTTTAAGTTCTAGGGTACATGTGCACAACCTGCAGGTTTGTTACATATGTATACATGTGCCATGTTGGTGTGCTGCACCCATTAACTCGTCATTTACATTAGGTATATCTCCTAATGCTATCCCTCCCCCCTTCCCCCTACCCCACGACAGGCCCCGGTATGTGATGTTCCCTAAGCAGATGTTCTTAAGGGGAAGCAGCCTTTTCTTCCTGGTGTACTCAGCTTCCCTGGCATCAAGCATTCCCTGCAAAAGGCTTGGTGGCTCGGAGTTTGGATTTTTCTTTAAACTTAAAGTGTTGTTCTCCCTAAAGAAAAATGCTGCTGCTGAGTGGAAAAATCTGCATGTCTCATGACCCTGGGCACCGCTGTGCCACAGGTTTTTACAAGAGTTGGCAAATATGTTTTTAAAATGGAGAGGTGTGCAGGAAGTGGGCCAGCAAGGAAGGAGAATATAAATCTTCTTTTTTGCAGGATGCAAAATTTGGTTTATTTGCAGACCGATGTGTTACCTTCTAAAGGACTAGCCACAGGTTTGACCCTCAATCTAAGGTCAACACTGCTATCCATTGCTCACAGACCAGAGTGCATCTCCCAAGAGGAAAAAGAGCAGGTATAAGAAGTGGGTAAGCGGTCTGTATATTGGGGGTGTGGTGGATGGCATAGGGGGTAACTCAGTCTAATGAAAGACATTAATGTGCCGTTGGGAAAGGACAGAGGTTGCCCCTCTTGCCCCCAGATAGTCGCCCAGCTTAGAAATGCATAGATCTGGGAAAGAGAATAAGGTTCCCCTAGGTTCCCCCTCATCACAGGCGGAACTAGGACTTTGGGAGATGATCTCACCTGCCTTTCATTTCCAAGAGATCAGTAGCACTTGTGTTTTAAGAGGCGAGTCCTTCTATGAATATCTTGACCTTGAGGTTTACAAAGGACTTGCAGACTGTTTCTATGGGGTTTGCTTTTTATCAAGTCGTACTGTTTACATAAAAAAGTGCAGAACCTGGCTGGGCATGATGGCTCATGCCTGTAATCCCAGCACTTTGGGAGGCCGAAGGTGGATCACTTGAGGTCAGGAGTTTGAGACCAGCCTGGCCAACATGGTAAAACCCCATATCAACTAAAATGCAAAAAAACCCAAAAACAAACAAACAAACAAAAAGCTAGGCATGGTGGCGGGCGCCCGTAATCCCAGCTACTTGGAAGGCTGAGGCAGGAGAATCGCTTGAACCCAGGAGGCAGAGGTTGCAGTGAGTCGAGATCGTGCCACTGCACTCCAACCTGAGCAATAGAGCGAGACTCAGTCCCAAAAGAAAAAAAAAAGTACAGAACCCATAGAAGTACTGCTGGATGGTTTTTCATAAAGTGATAAAGTGCATACCCTGTGGAACCCTAGTCAAGAAACACGTCATCTACACCCCAGGAACCCCGGGAGCCCCTTCCAGGCCCCATCTGCCTTGTGGTGGTTCTAACGCCATGGGTTAGTCTTGTCTGCCTTTGAACTCTGGGTGAATGGAGCCATGCAGCCTTGGCCCTTTTGAGGCTGGCTCCTTTCACTCACCACTGTCTTAGAGATTTGGGCCTGTGGCTGCGTGCAGTTGTGTTTAGTTCATTCTCGCTGCTAAGTCCTATTCCCCTGTCTCCACACATAGTAGGTGTTCACAGCAGCCCCATGAAGTACATGGGGTGTGGACTGTCCCTCCTGTTTTATAGGAAAGGAAGCCCAGGCTTGGGGAGCTGAAGCCACCTGCCAAGGTCAGGAAAGTAAGTCCGCAGAGATGAGCTGGGGCTGCCCCCAGAGGTCTCCCCTGGATCTCCAGGGGACACTCCAGACCCTGAGACCTGCACAAAATAGTGTGATATGTTCTAGAACTTTCCCCACAAGTCTCACATAAATCCTTCATGCTGCAACAGAAGTTAATTTCCACATATTCTTTTCATATGTAGAAATGGAAAATCTCTCCTTCTACCCTGGGCATTTCCTGGAAGTCACCCCTTGGACGGCAGCAAAGGGATGCTGGCCTCCTTGGGCTCCCCCACTTTCCCACCCTGTAATTATCCATGTTACTGCTGTGTTTCTCAAACTGTGACCCCAGCCAGAGGCCCTCCGGGGGGACTGGCCTTCCCGGGCAGACTGCCTCAGGCCCGTGTTGAGGTGGAAACAAAAAGGCAAAAGTGCCCACTTTGTCCTCCAAAAATGCCAATGGTGCCCTGCTGGGCAGGCCTGTCCTCCATCCGACTAATGAAGCCGCTGCTCGCTGTGTGCTCTGGCTGCTCCTATCTCATTATTATTATTATTATTATTATTATTATTATTATTATTATGGAGTCTTGCTCTGTTGCCCAGGCTGGAGTGCAGTGGCACAATCTCAACTCATTTCATCTCTGCCTCCCAGGCTCAAGCGATTGTCCTGCCTTAGCCTCTTGAGTAACTGGGATTCCAGGCACTTGCCACCACATCTGGCTATTTTTTTTTTCTTGTATTTTTAGTAGAGATAGCATTTCACCATGTTTGCCAGGCTGGTCTCGAACTCCTGACCTCAAGTGATCTGCCCACCTCAGCTTCCCAAAGTGCTGGGATTCCAGGCGTGAGCCACTGTGCTCAGCCTCCTTTCTCTTCTTTTTAAATGGGATGTCTGTCACCAGGGACACCCACGCCACCACCCCTTCTCCTTTGCTACAGCAAACTGTGTCCATAACTCTGGTTTTTTTTCTGAGCCCTAAAGGTCAAACACCCTTCTGTCTCCTAGCACAATTGTGTCTGGAATTTTGTTGCTTCAGGTTTCTGGGAGTGACATCCCAGATGTGAGGTTGGGGGGGTGGTATTGCCCACAGCACAGAGGTGGCTCTAGGGCACGCCCCATCCGATTGCTGCTGAGGAAGTGACTTGACCTTTCTAGGAGCGTCTTGTCCTCTGCCCAAGAAGTTGTCACCAGCTTTCTTTTTAGTCTTCCAGAAGCCCCTGGCTCTCCTTTTGAGTCACTTTGACCATGCCTCCTTAACAGTCAAACCCTGGGTTTTCTGAATTCCCGGAAGTGCTGTTTTAGCTGCTTTTCTGATCCCTGAACAGCAAACACTTAGCGTGGGTAGTATTTTCCCCTGCCAGGCCAATGGCAGACATTACTAATCAATTGTGGGACTCCGGTTCATTGAGCCTGGACCGTGTCTTGAGTTCCAGGATTCCCGGCAGCCACTGCCATCTTTTTGGAGCTCATTCACTTAATGAAATCTTTCTGCTTTTGTAGTGCCAGGTGGTACAAACAGAGTTGCACTTTCTGCTGAGGAGACTTGATTTCTTATGAAAATACCAAGCAATGAAGGAAAGCTGCATTTCTAAAGCATTCGTTGGCTTCCTGGACTTTTTCCCTTGCAGGTGGGGTGGCAGGGAGTGGGTGATGGAGCAGTGGCAATTCTGGACGCAGGAATCCACATGCCTTTAAGGTGTCATTTACTGCCTCCAGAATCCCACTTTCAAGGAGACTTGAAGCTAGTAAAACGAATAACTGGGCTTCTTCCCAGCCTGTGGAGGCCTTACAGTGGTAGCTTGTTAGCAGAGTCCTCAGAATATATCCAGGATAAAAATGTGACTTTGTGCAAGTCCCCAGCTTGGAACAGGGTTACATCCTGCTTCCTGGGTGATGCTACCTGGCAGAGGAGCCCAAGGGCAGGGGGCAGGCTCCTCGTGTCTGGGTGTGGTGCCCTGCCCTGCTGTTTATTTCCAGAGCAGAACCCTGGGGCTCACTGGAGCAGTGACCACCTCTAATCACAAGAGCTGGTTGTACTTTTTCTCTGCAGGCTGCATAGGGTGGAGGATGGGGCTGGGGCCTCTGGAGAGTGGCGAGTCCTCCCTTAGCCCCACATTTCTACCTGCTCCCCAGGGCACCTTGTTATTACAGTTCGACTGGCTGGGGTGTGTCGGGCCTCAAGCCAGCCTACCTGGTGGTTTCAAACCAGACTTAATCAAAATGTAAATACTTCTTGGGGCCAGAAAGCAGGACTGTCCAGGTGTTTCAGCAGAGGCTGCAGAGCCTGGGAACCGCAGGAGAGGGTGGGGACCTGGCGGGCTCCTTCCACACAGAGGCCTGGGGTTCCCTGGGGCCTCTCTGTCAGGGGCTTCTGGAGCAGCTTCTGTCCCCACGTGACCAACATCACCCTCTGCCCTACTGCTGTATGTGCACACTGTCACTGGGGCAAAGGTAGTGCTGGTGACAGCACCTGCTCCCCTCCTCCATCCCTGAAGGAAGATGGCTTAGAGGTTGATGGATCGAATATCTTGCATTTTAGAGAGGTGGGACCTCAAGGCTCAGAGAGGGTCTGTGACCCTCGTGAGGTTGCACAGTGGGCAGGAGCACAGAGACATGCACTCGTGGAGGGTGGGCCATGTGTCCGGTATTGTTCTAGGATCAGCAGTGACCAGGGCATATGCAGGCTCTGCCTGGGGGGCAGGATGGTGAATTGAGAGTAAAACACTAGGTGGACGGGATCATGTTATATCTGTAAACAGACGATCTATACACGTGTAAACTAATAATGTCTGATAGTGATGAGTACTCTGTAGTGGATGAGGTGCAGCAGGATTAGATGAGAGAATGAGATAGACTCAGTGGAGGTGGAGGTGTTACCTTAGAGGGGGCCTGGGGAGCCTCCAAGTGTGGGTGTGTGGAGGTCATATTAGTTGAGACCTAGTTGTCAGAAAAGGGATGGTCAGGCAGGGGCACAGCCAGCAGGGCGAAGGCTGGGCGATGAGCATGAGCCTCAAGGGTCTCCATGGTCCGGGAGGAGCTCAGAGTGTCTGGAGTGGAGTGTGGGCCTGGGGCATAGTGGTTGTGGGGGAGTCACGGGAGGCATTTGGACTTGATTCTAAACCTGGTGGGAAGTCATTGGAGGATTTCAAATGAGAGAATTCCATGATTTGCTTTGGGTTTGCATAACTCTGGCTGCTGGGTGGAGATAGTTTGAAGGGGGCAAGAACGGAGGTGGGAGGGGAGGAGGCTGGTCCGGGTGAGGATGCTGGCCTGGTCCAGTGGCAGCCATGGGGCCATAGGGAGGGGGACAGGTATGGATTTCACTGCAGAGCCCAGACTTGGGGATGGCTCCAGTGTGGCATGGAAGGTGGGGGAGGGAAAGTGAAGGACCCCGGCTGTCCCTTGGGTTTGGGGCTCAACTAGGGCTCCTTTGATCACTCATCTCCCACTGCATGGTGTCCCCACAGCCAGAATCAGGGTCCTTGCCTACCCTAAAGCATCAGGGTGGTGCTGGCCTTGCGTCTTCAGGATCATCTGGGGAGGGTTGACTCACCTGCCTTTCTGGATCCAGAAGGCGGAGGGTGTGGTGTTACCTGGTGCTGGGGATGTTGGAAAACTCAGAACCTGGGCTTTGTCTTGACTGTGTTTAGTGACTCAGCACAAATCTAGAGACATGACCAAGAGACAGCTTTAAGCAGCCCTGGCTGAAGGGCCAGAGCAGTGGGATCATGTGGCCTGTGGAGGAAGGAAACCTCCACCTGGAACCTTGAGGGGAAAGCAGGGCAACAACAGTATGCAACGGTGTGAGCTGCTTTTTTTTTTTTTTTTTTTTTGACAGGGTCTTACTCTGTTGCCCAGGCTGGAGTGCAGTGGCATGATCTCGGCTCACTGCAACCTCTGCCTCCTAGGGTTCAAGCAATTCTCCCTGCCTCAGCCTCCTGAGTAGCTGGGATTACAGGTGTGTGCCACCGCGCCTGGCTAATTTGCTGCTGTCTGTTGAGTGCTCACTGCGCATGGGTTTCTGTGCATTTCCCCGTCATTCCTCACAACCCTAGGCGGCAATATTGACATTCTTCTTCCCATTACGTGGATGCAGAAACTGAGGCTCAAAGAGCTTTTGGCCTAAGGTCACCCACCTAGCGAGCAGCTGAGCTCACCCACAGGCCTCTGAGTCCCGACTTAGGGAGTCTATAACCAGCACCCAACACTGTCGCCAGCGCACCACGCTGCCCACTCACCAGCCATCCACCAAGGGCTGGCTCTGTGCCTGTCTCTGTCTAGGGGTGGGGCATGAGAACTGACCCCATGCAGTCCCCACCCAGAGGTGCTTGCCCCGTTGCACGCAGATGCGGACCAGCAGGGCATTTGCAGAAAGGCAGTTGTTCGCTTAATGAGGGGTCTTTGGGCAACTCCCTCCTTTTCTCCGTCCCCCCCTCCGTTGCTCTTTTCTTCCTCCTTTTCTTCCCTTCCTTCTTCCCTCCCTGTTTTTCTTTCGTCTCTCCCTTCCCTCTCTCCTCTCCCACCCCCTCCCTTCTCTTCTTTCCATCTCTCCCTGCAGTTTTTCTTTTGCTGACACCTCTTTCTGAAAAATCCTGGGTGTCTGGCTGTGGGGAGCTGCAGGAAAGCCCAGATGAGGTCTCCTGAGCCTCACCTTGTGTTTGGCAGCGAGGACTTGACCTAGAGCCTCTGACCTTCCACCTCCCTGGGCTCTGAGCTCCAGGGTCCCGTGGTCCTCCAAGGCTGTGGGAACCCGTGGTCCCCTCCCTTGCCTTTCCTGTCTTCACTGACAGAACAAGGGGCCGGCAGAGGACATGTCAGGTGCGTCTCAGAGACCTGGGGGAAGATGGACTCAGCATGACCTGCTTCTGGGGTGACGCCTCTGCTCACTCACGTATTCAAGCATTCACTCGTTCACAGACCTGTCAGAGGGCTGCTGTGTGCCAGGCACATGTCCTAGGCACTGACCAGCAAAATGGACGTGGTCTCTGTCCTCTTGGGTGGAAACCCCATAAAGACATAAGTGAAAATCTGCTGACAAATTTTGACAGCTGCTTTTTCAAAGCCAGACACTGACTGAGGAGTAGTGGGAGAGAGCTGTGTGGGTATAATTCGTATTGATTGACTGGGGATGATCAAGGAAGGACAAGACCCTAAAACCTGAGGACTTGGCTGGGTGAAGTGGGGGCAGTAGTAAAGTGCCACTCCCTGGGAGACACGTGTCAGTGCCCAGAGCAACATCATTTGAGAGAGAAAAACCTGGAAGACCTAACCTACGTGTCTCTCAACAGGAGAGTGAATGGAGGGATTATTTCGACAAAACCTGTGGATATGCAGGTTTAAAGAAATTTTGTTCTCATTCTGTAAGCTTGAAATGTTTCATTGCAAAAAAGTGATTCTGGAAGTGTGTGTCTAGCAGCGGAAATGACATATGCAAAGGCCCTGAGGCAGAAAATAACTCCCAGTGAGGAAGCAGGTGACGGCCTCACCACTGTACTTCCGGTATCTCTGCTCTCAGCCACCCCTGAGACCATGGAAAGGCCCCGTGTTGAGCCCTTGGAAAGCCTCCCTGGGAGTCCTGGGTGTCAGCTGGAGGCCTGTGTAATGGTGAGGAAGTCGAACCACTGGGGCAGTGCCCGCCCGGGCTGGATTTGGGGGAGGGGGGAGCCTTTTGGGTGAGTCAGCCCTCTCTGGTTGGAAACAGCGGAGTCTAGTTGAGGCTCTGCTAAGGACCTGTGGTGATTCTTGTCGCCTTTTGTGGAGAAATTTGCCCGCTAACAGGCCATCTGTGCGAGGTGAGTCACTGTTTCCCCCGTTTTGTTGATTGCAGACACCTCTGTGTGAGTCTGTTCAGCGTGAACTGCACACACTGATGAACTTCAGTGCCTGGACGAGCAAGCTTCCTGCGTGCTTCAGCTTGGGGCGCATGCGCGGTTCTTCTAGGATTGTCAGAAACTTGGTCAGGGGCTCCTGGACCATGATTGCAGATTGAGAACCACTGAGCCATTCCAGGTCCTGCTTTTTGATGTGAAATGGAAGCCCAGAGTGGGGATGTGTCCAAACCCACACTGAGATCACACAGCGAGGGAAGGAAGCCAGGGTCCTGGCTGACACTTGCGGGGCAGAGCACCTTCTCTTGGCCCCGAATATGGGTTTTGGTGTCCCTAGCCAAGATTTGTTCTGCTGACTTCTCCTGGGTAAAGAGATGTTACGTCTGCCTGGGGCCCTGAGCCTGGTGGGTGGGGTGTGAGGATCTGGCTGGGGCCGCTGCACCTGCAGGTGTTTCCTGCAGACATTCTGCTGGGGAGCACTTCCCCTCTTCTCCCTCCAGGTGACTCACTGGCTGCAGTGTCCTCTAGCGTCTACTGGGTGCAGGGCACTGGGGAGCCATAGGGGATACTTCTTTGGGCTCTTCTGTACCAGGTACGGTTATAGGGTACTGGGGGTTGCCTAAAAGAATGCTGTGTGACCTGGATGGCTTTTTCTCCCTGGGCCTTTGTGTCTCCAGCCGTCAGTGAGGGGCAGGCGTGGGTGATCACCAAGCTTCCTCTCAGCTCTGATGTCATTCATTCTGAGTTGGGGGGAGAGTAGGGGATAATTGCAGCCCTTATTCACTGAACTTTCTGAACTATGCTAAGTGCTTTACGTGCATCAGCTCATGGACGCCTGTTATGTATGAGGTTACAAAGGAGTCAGTTGAAGCACAGAGAGGTTGAGTAAATTTCCTGGAGTCACACAGCTAGTAAATTACATAGCCGGGTTTAAACCCAGGCAGTCTGGCCCTGGAGCATGCAGTCTTAATCACTGCATGATTAAGGCTGAATCACGGTCCCCTAAAGATGTCGTATCCGAATCCCTGCAACTTGTGAATATGTTACCTACCTGATGAAAAGGACTTTTCAGATGTGATTAAGTTAAGGCTCTTGAGATGGAGAGGTCATCCAGGGATATCAGGTGGGCCCAGAGAAATCACAAGGGACCTGATTAGAGGGAGAGTTGCCCATGCCTGTGAAAAGGAGTTCAGAGTGATGCAACTTGAGAAAGACCTGACCAGCAACTGCTGGTTTTGAGGAAGGGCCATGAATTGAGCCAAGGAATAGAGGTGGCCCGTAGATTCTCCCCTGGAGCCTCCAGAAGGAACACTGCCCTGCCGACACCTGGACACCTGGATTTAGCCCAGTGAATCTGATTCCAGACTTCTGACTTCTAGAACTGTAGGATAATACATTTGTGTCTATAGCACTCCATTTGTGCTATCAATAACTTGTTACTGAAGCAAGAGGAAACCCATGCAGCCATGCTCTACTCTGGTCTGCTGGTGGTGAGCCCTCCTTTCTGCATACACACTGGATTTTGAATTCTGAGGGGTAAAAACCTCATCTTCCTGACAGAGCCCTCCTTGGCCATTTTACAATTCAAGAAGCATTTTCTAGGAAGCCTTTTTAAGCCCCACTGCCTTGCCCCAGCTTGCTCTGTTGTGTCACAGGAATGAGGTAGGGAGAGTACAGAGAGAAAGGGTCATGGGGAACTTGGGGACCCAGCCTATACCCTGCCTCTGTGAGGCTCCATCTGAGCACCCACCTCTCCAGGCATCATCCTTGGTCCCCTGGGAGTGGGCACCCATGGCGGGTCTGCACTGTATGCCCAGTGCATCTTTGTAGGCTGAGCCTGCAGGGTCAGACCTGGGTCTAAGGCTGCTCCCCAGGTCCTTGCAGGAACATAAGTGCCCGGGTTTATCTTTGGGTACTAGAGCTGTGCCCACAGCAGCTCCTGTTCGGATCTGGATCAGGGTCAGGCCCCCATCACTGACCGTGCATCCCAGGCATGCCTCACCCTGCCCCGGCCTCAGCTTCCTGATCTACAAAATGGGTGTCATACTGCAGCCCTGCCGAAATTGTGTGCTCGTGGTAGAAGTGACTGGCAAGAACTCTGCGTGTGGCAAGGGCTCTCGCTGCTGCTTCGGTACAGTCATCTGTGGGGTCATCTGTGATGTATGGGCCAGGCGTGTGCTCCCTCAGAATCCTCTCTGGGTCCCCGATTCCTCCCCAGGAGCAGCCCACTCCATGGGGCTTCCCTTGGCCCCAAGTGCTTGAAGGGAAAGGTGAACACAGTTGGGGTGACAAAGTTAGGAGGCATGCGTTTTTCTTCCCGGTGACGTTGGGCCGGTCAGCCCGCTTCTTCATAGCTTCAGTGTCTTCTGTGCCATGCGGTGGGGGAGCTTTCTTATGCGTCGTTCTGAGGATTAGAGAACAGCTGCACAGGCACCGTGGCTGCCATGCTCAGGCCTGCCCTCACCCCCGACCCCCAGGCCAGCTGCTTCCTTGTTCCAGGGGTCCAGGAGGAGGATCTTAGTGTTAGCCTGAGATCCTGGGCAGGTCCAGTTCTGAGGCAGGGGCCCTGTATGGATTCAGGGAATGCTGGCAGGATGGCCTGCCGGCCCGCTTCTCCCCACTTCCCAGACAGAGCTGAAGGGAAAGGACTCTTCCCTGAGGGAGGTAGATCTTCCCAGGGCCTGTCTGGGAGCTCCCTCCAGTGAGGAGGCTGGTGCTGAGGCTGGGAGGGCTGGTGCCCAAGGCCCGGGCTCTTGAGCCTAGATGGAAACTGGGGCCACCTTCGGAGTTCTTGCCACATCCCTGCAGGGCTGGTGCATGAGGGACCGTGTGGTCTCTAAGAAGAGAGGGTTCAGCCCAAGGGTCATCTCCTTCAGGAAGCCTTCCCTGATTCCACAGTCAGGGTTGATTGCGCCTCCCCTGTGCCCCCTCAGCCCCCTCTTCCTCTAGTATTTTCACCTGGCATGGGTCAGTGCCGCCCAAGAGCCTGTGAGTTCTTGTAGGGCAGGGGCCATGTGCCAAGCACCGAGTAGGTCCTTGGTATGAGTCTGCACGGTGGATGGAAGAACTTTGGGGGAGGCAGAGCCGAGCTCAGTAAGGCCTTGGTGGGAGGGAAGCATGCTGGGAATGCAGGGTCCAATGGGAGTGTTGAGGGAGGTTGGATCAAGGACAAGGAAGGGTCCTTTCAACCCCCAGGTCCTGTGATCCTATGTGAGATCAAGAGTCACGGCAGAGTAATGGCAACAGCTCACATTTACTGAGTGCTAACTGGTGCTAACCACAATCTCACTTAGGCCCTAGCAGCCTTCTTAAGAGGGTGGTGTGTCCCCATTTAACACTTGAACAATCTGAAGCTCAGAGAGGGTAAGCAGCTTGCCCGGGGTCACACAGCTATGGACAGAGACCAGATGTGAACCCTCATCTCTGTGTTGGAATCCTCTCTACAGGTGCCTCTGTGCTGTGCTGGTTTTTGCTTTTGTGGCTTCAGACTTTGGGGGAACTTTCTTAGGACGCAGCTCTTGCCTGTCCTTTGAGCCAGCGTCATCCTTGTGGACTGGGAGTTAAGAACTAGGCATTCTTAGGCTCAAATCCCAGCTCAGCCTCTCAGCAGCTGTGTGCCCAGACCTCTGTCCTCTCTGGGCTTGTTTCCTCCTCTGCAAAACCAATCTACTTTACTGTAGGGTCATGAGGCCCAGAGACTATGGAGGTGGAGCACGGAGGCCAGGGCCTGGTTCATCCTAGTGTCTCCATGGCGCAGGCTTCCCAGGCCTTGTGTGTACACGGTCATGTCCACATGGTAATTAATGTACCTGAGTGCTGAGCAGGTTTTGATTGGCCAGGATCTCTACAGCGTTTGTTTAGCTTCTTTGAAATAGGGGATGCAAAAATTCTGGGGAGAGCAGAAGTAATTAGTACTCACAGGAAAATGCAAATATTTTTATGAGTATCCTATGAAAAATTGTATTTTTCCTGAGCAAGTAGTCCTGTTTATTTCTCCAACAGAATTGCCACAGTTGCAGCAGGGGCTGACCTACAACTGCCAGGAGCATTTCTCAGGTGTGCACTCATCTCCCTTTGCCTGGCTTTCTCTTCTCCTTTAACCCAGAGAAAACATTATGAGGCAAAAGTGACCAAATTTGGGCCTTGCTGAGAGAAGGGGATTACTCTTGTAGTGAAAAGTCAATTTTTGTGGCCAGACTTTTCTCAACTGTGAAAACCAGAGTGGGCAAAAACATCATGAGCACAAAAATACATTAAAAAATTATTTTCCTTGGAAAGAACTTTTTTTTTCCAGTTCTGCTACTTCTTGGGAAAAGACATTTTTAAGAAGATCAATAGTGTTGCAAGAGGACTAGGGGTCTGCTTTCTCCTAAGAGATGTAGAGGGATAGAGGGAAAAAGAGGGAGGCCCCAGGCAGGGTGGGGTTGGGGAGTTGGGATGCAGAGCAAGAGGGCTTAAAATGGGATGAGTGCCCACCTTATGCCTCACACAGTGTGAGGGCTTCAAGCACATTTTCGAATCGACCCTTACGAAGGGCATTTGGTTGTTAAGCCAATTAGGAAACTGTGGTTCAGAGAGGTTGGGGAAGTGGCCTGTGGTTATTCAGCTTGTGGACAGAAGAGTCAGCAGCCCAGCCCTCCCCGTCTGAAGAGAGCCCCTTCTCTTTCCACACTGCCCTAGAAGAAGGGACTCTTGATCCAGGGCTGGGTCAACAGACACAGTGAGATGGGAAGAGGCACACCCAGGGGAGGGGCTGTGTGTACCCTCCGCCTTGCTGGGAAGGTGGTTGTATTCCCTTTTTCAGGGCAGAAAATGGAGGCTCAGAGATTAGGTGTTCAGTGTGGCTTATTTGTTGTTGTTTCTAAGTCCGTTTGGAAATGATCTCTTCCCTTCCGGTCCTGCCTTGCCCATCTGTTTATCCATCCATCCATTCATCAGAGATTGATGGAGCTTTTGCTATGTCCAAGCACTGTTCTAGGTGTCTGAGAGACAGGAGGGAACCAAACAGGGATACCCACTCACATGAAGTCTGCATTCCAACGGGAGGTGAGGCAGAGCCTGGCAGGAAGCAATGAGCAGAATAACTCAGGAAGCCACACAGAACGCTTGCTGCAGGGTGATGTGTGCCTGGGAATTAGAAATTAACAGTAAAAGAAAGACAGAGGGGTCCCAAGATGGGGGCAGTGGGTGGGGGCAGGTTGTAGGATTAAAAAGGGCGAGTAGAGGCCTAGCATGGTGACTCACACCTGTAATCCCAGCAATTTGGGAGGCTGAGGCAGGTGGATCATTTGAGCTCAGGTGTTTGAGATCAGCCTGGGCAACATGGCAAAACTCCCTCTCTACTAAAAATACAAAAATTAGCTGGGCTTTGGTGGTGCACGCCTGTAGTCCCAGCTACTCAGGAGGCTGAGGTGGGAGAATCACTTGAACCCAGTGGGTGGAGGTTGCAGTGAACTGAGAACGCTCTACCACTGCACTCCAGCCTGGGTGACAGAGCAAGACTGTCTCCAAAAAAAAAAAAAAGTAGAGGATTTTCCTTCCTAGTGACAGAAATGTTTTAAATGTTTTGGAACTAAACGGAGGTGGTGGAAGCACAACACTGTGAGTGTACTGAATGCTACTGAATTGTTCACTTTTTTTTTTTTTTTTTTTGAGACGGAGTGTCGCTCTGTCGCCCAGGCTGGAATAGAGTGGCGCGATCTCAGCTCCACTGCAAGCTCCACCTCCCAGGTTCACGCCATTCTCCTGCCTCAGCCTCCCGAGTAGCTGGGACTACAGCCACCCGCCGCTAATTTTTGTTTTTGTATTTTTAGTAGAGATGGGGTTTCACCCTGTTAGCCAGGATGGTCTCGATCTCCTGACCTCGTGTGGTGATCCGCCCGCCTCGGCCTCCCAAAGTGCTGGGATTATAGGTGTGAGCCTCTGCAGCCAGCCTAAATTACTCACTTTAAAATGGTTAATATTAAGTGAATTTCATTTCAATAAATGATTATTTTTTAATGGTGATCAGGGTCAGCCTCATGGAGAAAGTGAGAGCTGTGCAAAAGCTGCAAGGAGGCCAAACCTGTTAACCCGAGGCTGTTTTCTCCCACGGAGCAGGAAGAGGATTCCAGGCAGAGGGAGAAGCTGGAGCAGCCAGAGCAGAGAAAATGAGACCAGCTGCACCTCAAGGGCCCAATCCAGCCACTGCCTGTTTTTGTAAATAAAGTTTTATGGGAATACAGCCATGCTTATTTGTCTACATACTGTCTCTGTGACCCAGAGACCCTATCTGGCCCTTTGCAGAAAAAATCCTCAGGCAGGAACACGCCTGGGGTGTTTGAGGAGAAGAGTGTGGCTAGAATGGAGTGAGTAGAGGCGAGAGTGGGAGGAGATGAAGTCAGAGAGGCAGTAGGGGCCGAATCATGGTGCCCCTGTGAGACTTCCTGCTTCCTGTGGCACCCCTGGTAATGTCCGGACAGACGCTGGCATCATGCTGATGGGGAAGCTCTGGGAGTGTGTGTGTGTGTGTGTGTGTGTAGGGCATAGTAGGGTAGAGACATAGCTGAACTTAGAGTCAGATGTCAGAGGACCTAGTCTTGAGACCTGCTGTTTGTCCCTTGCCAGCTCTGTGTCCTCAGTTCTCTCACCCACAGAGCCTGATGGTGGTGGTGATGGTGGTGGTGATGGTAATAATGGTGGTAATGGTGGTAATGGTGGTGCTGGTGGC